>NW_012108820.1:947767-996220 GCF_000951045.1 Mandrillus leucophaeus
GAGAGCTGTGAGTGTGAGACAGCTGTGTGAGAGCTGTGAGTGTGTGAGAGCTGTGAATGAGAGCTGTGAGAGAAATGTGTGGGAGAGCTGTGAGTGTGTGAGAGCTGTGTGAGAGAGCTGTGAGTGTGAGAGCTGTGTGAGAGAGAGCTGTGAGTGTGTGAGAGCTGACTGTGAGAGAGCTGTGTGTGTGAGCTGTGTGAGAGCTGAGTGTGAGAGCTGTGTGTGCACTGTGAGTTTGTGAGAGTTGTGTGAGAGAGCTGTGAGTGTGAGAGCCGTGAGTGTGAGAGAACTGTGTGTGAGAGAGCTGTGAGTGTGAGAGCTGTGTGTGAGAGAGCTGAGTGAGAGCTGTGAGTGTGAGAGAGCTGTGAGTGTGTGAGAGCTGTGTGAGAGAGCTGTGTGAGAGAGAGCTGTGAGTGTGAGCTGTGAGTGTGAGAGCTGTGTGAGAGAGCTGTGTGTGAGAGCTGTGAGAGAGCTAAGTGTGAGAGAGCTGTGTGTGAGAGCTGTGAGAGAGCTAAGTGTGAGAGAGCTGTGTGAGAGAGAGCTGTGTGTGAGAGCTGTGTGTGTGAGAGCTGAGTGTGAGCCAGCTGAGTGCATGAGAGCTGTGTGTGTGCGAGCTGTGAGTGTGAGAGCTGTGTGTGAGAGCTGTGTGTAAGAGCTGTGTGAGAGAGAGCTGTGTGTGAGAGCTGTGTGTGAGAGCTGTGAGTGTGAGCTGTGAGTGTGAGAGAGCTGTGTGTGAGAGCTGTGTATGTGAGAGCTGTGAGTGTGAGAGAGCTGTGTGAGAGAGAGCTGTGTGTGAGAGCTGTGAGTGTGAGCTGAGTGTGAGAGCTGTGTGAGAGCTGTGAGTGTGAGAGCTGTGTGTGAGAGAGCTGTGAATGTGAGCTGTGAGTGTGAGAGCTGTGTGTGAGAGAGCTGAGTGTGAGAACTGAGTGTGAGAGCTGTGAGTGTGCACTGTGAGTTTGTGAGAGCTGTGAGTGTGAGAGAGCCGTGAATGTGAGAGCTGTGTGTGAGAGCCGTGAGCATGAGAGAACTGTGTGAGAGAGCCGCGTGTGAGAGAGCCGTGAGTGTGAGAGAACTGTGTGAGAGAGCTGTGAGTGTGAGAGCAGTGAATGTGAGAGCTGTGTGAGAGAGCTGTGAGTGTGAGAGAACTGTGTGAGAGAGCTGTGAGTGTGAGAGCAGTGAGCTTCATGAGGCACCACCAAAGCTCTCTCCCTCTCCCTGCCCTGAGTGAAGCGAGTCCTGCTGGGCCTTCCTGAAGCCCTGGGCAGCGAAGCTGGCATTAGCTACTGCTCCCTAGTGGCCAGTGGGCCGGGAGGTGAGCCTGGAGCCTGGGCTGTGCTCTTTTCTGAGACACAGGAGACCCTGAGCCTCCACCCCGCACCTGGAGCGCCCCTGTTGTTTCCCGGGGTGTATTCCCTCTGTAGAGCCCAAGCTGACTGGCACCCCCAGCCTGCTCCGCCTCCACCTTCATCCAGGGAGGCAGTCCCTTGGGGAGCAAGGACCCGACACCCAGGTCCTCCCTGCACTCTCTGAGGGCTGATGGGGTCCCAGGCCCTCTGAGGTCAAATGGACCGAGGACATCACTTAGTCAGGGTCCCTAAACACCACGCACAGCCTTTAAAGGGAAGTGGCCATCGCAGCCCCAGGCAACCCGACCGAGGAGCCAAGAGAGTTGGGCAAAGGATCCCCACAGGGCAGAGCTGGCGGGGCCTGGGACATCCGCTTCCGAGCTGGCTCATTTCTAGAGCTGGAGATCGGGCCCCCGGGAGTGAGAACGGGCTTCTGAGTCCAGACTGCCGGTAACGGGCACTGAGCAAGCAACGTGAGCCAGGCTGCAGTAAAATGTCACAAGTGGGCCAAGGCCCATCTCCAAAGCTGTAGGATTGTAAGGAAAGCCGCCAGTGATATTCTGGTTGCTGGAGGCCAGGAGCTGGGTGTCCCGGGGTAGCTGGTTACTTGTGCTCTCCTTGCCGGCGAGGGAGGCCACCCCCGCGGCCCTGGCTCACAGCCCAGCTACAACGCATCTGGCCTGTGGGCACCAGGTGCCCTTGGATACCTCTCTCTCTCCACCCTCCTCTCTGAGGCGTCCATCGCTTCTGTTTTACCTGGGTGGCAGCACAGAGCACCTCCTGCCACCCCTGAGGAAAGAGGAGGAGGCTTCTGCGATCTTTTAGGGAGCTTCCAAGAAAGAGGAAGTGGTTTGCACAGCCCTCCGCCCCCCCGACCCGCAACACACACACATACACACAAAGGCTTGCTATGTGAGCACCCACACATGAACCACAGGCAAGAATTGTGACTGGTGGGCCAAATGGAATCCCCAGCGAATTCCTTTATTAGGCAAATCCCACAGTGTGTTTACAATAAATGCACACACACATGCACCAAACTGAAAAACATTAGTTGCCATCAGAGCCCAAATCTTCTGCACTTTCCTCTGTAGCCGAAGCTGGCCTGAGTAGAGGCTACTCAAGTCGTTTAAATAAAAACCCACAAAAAGGAAGAGCCCCCTTCCCTGGTATACACTGAGAATTCTAGCTGATGAAAACATATATAAACGAAAAGGAAGAAGAGGTGTTTGCCCCAGGAGTCATGAGGCTGCAGTGTCCTCTCCGCACAGGCTCAGACACCAGCCCCTGGTGGGAACGTAGCAAAGCGCAAAAGCCGCGGCCCTCTTCCTTCCGCTTCCCTCCCGCCCAGGCTCTGTCACCTCCCGGAGGCTGTTCTATGGAGTGGGCCTCATTGCAAACTGCATTCCTGTAAGCTGGGGAGTCCATTGGAAATCACTTTCAGAGACAGGTTCGGTGTTTCGTTTTGGTTTGGTTTTTGACACTAGACTGATTGTGTAACACATCACCTCTGCTAGGTGCCAAGTCCTAGGTTTCATTTATCTTCACGGTGTTTCTAACTCCCCAGTGGATTGACATAAGCACAATGACTCGCTCTTACCATTGATTGAATACAGCATTTCAGTAGCCATCGCGCGGCAGGAAAGCTTTTTCTGTAAGGGGCCCTGTGTGCGTCTCAGTCCAGGGAAAGCCCCAGTCAGCAGCGTCTTGGTGACTGCAAGAGATGCCCTTCCCCACCTGGCTGACCAGCAAGGCTTTGTGCATGTCTATGACATCCAGGAGTATGTTCTGCAGGGACCAGAGCTCCAGCCTCCCAAGAGTAGATAATGAACTTCATGTTAAACTCTATTGATGAGCACAGCTTCAATTTTAGTGTAATATTCTGGTTGGTCAAATTAAATTGTACCAGCAAGGAGGGATTCTTTTAAAATCTTTAAAAGCAGATTTAGAGGAAAATATTTTAATGAAAATATTCAATGTTGGCAAGGATGCAGGAAAAAAGGCACTCACACACTCTTGAATAGAGGAGGAATTGCTGTGTGTTATCTAAAGGGCAAGTTGACCATATGTATCTAAAGCTATGAGTGGCAATTCTACTTCTAGGGATTTGGCTGCAAGAAATAATAAGAAATATGCCGAGAGATTCAGTTATGTGTCTGTGCACTGGCACATAGTTTATAAGAGAGAGAAAAATGGACAATGTAGCTGTCCAACATAAGGGAAATTAATTAGATACAAGATGGTATAATACATTGGAGTATAATGTAGTCATTAAATAATGATGCTATATATGGATATGTATTTGCAGGAAAAATATTCATGATGAATTGTTAAGTGAAAAAAAGATCGAATCACAAAATGGTATCACAGTATGATTCTATCTTTGTTAAAACAGAAGTAAACACAAGATCGAAAGTCTGAAAAAAATATACACCCAAGTTTTAGATACATTAAGTTTTTGTAGATGAGGTTATGGGGATTTTTTATTTTCTCTTTGGAAATATGTTTTCTCTAATTTTTCTGTGTACATATTGCTTTGGTAGTAACAAAAATATGTTTACAAATTTAAAAACTTATACAATTATAAAAGTTCTCATGTTTAGAAAAAACTCAAACAGTACGAAAGAATGAAAAATGAAAAACAGTAGTTGCTTTTCTGACCTCCCCTATGACCTTAACCTCCCATATCTGCTTCCTGGTAAGACAGTTACTGCATTAAATTTCCTTCCAGAAGGTTTGCATGCATATGTATCTATATACATGCGTATACAGGGACACAGACACATACACACACACACACACACCCCACAATACCTTTTCAGAACTCGGTTTTTTCTTTGTATCTCTTGAACAACTTTGAAAATAATCATATTTAGTGCTACCTCATTTTTAAATGGCTATGTAATACTCCATTAAATACAATTTAGAGGTAAAATTGAAAGCCAATTTAGAGGTAAACATTCACATACTCCTCTTTATTTACCTGTTTCTATTCCACCACAGGAGAACGTTAAGTGCTACCGTGAGAGAAATCAGAATTTGGAAGTAAGAATGGTGTGGCTTGTGTTTGTTTTTATTCCAAGAACTGAAGACTAGCTTTCACTTGGCTATTTTAAAAATGATTTTTGATTATTTGGAAACTTCTGCATGCTTACCAACCTGTAAGCACTAAAAAAACCCACAAAAACATAAGATGTTCACCTTGCACAGGTCTCATTTCGTAGGTCTTTGGACCTGGCATAAGGTCTTAACACACGGCAGGTGCTCAGTGAACACTTACCAAATTAACAACCAATACTTTGCCACAGCAGCACCTCTCTCCCTGCTGGACGTACATCCCGATCTGACCTCGTCCTGCAGGAACGGTTACACAGCAGCTAGCATCATGGTGCGTTAACTCTCCCATCATATTTAGATATGTTCTTTCTTTTAATTTAGATGTGACATTCTGAAGGGCACATGTCAGCATGGTGACATCATGAGTACCATTCTTTTCAAGTTCAAGAATTTGGAAAAGAGTTAAAATCATTTTCCCAATTTTGATCAAATCAATCAGTCATCTCAGAAGCCCTCTGAGTTAGTCAAAAGAGGAAAGCAGCATTTCAATTATTCTGTTGATGAAAACAAGACACATATTGCATGCATAGAACTAAAGGAAGAGATTGGAAGCCTTCTTTTTAAAAAACAAGATGAATGATTGTTTTCCTTGAATTGACCTGGTGTTGTAGTGTAAGTTTATAAACTTAGTAAGTTTGAGATTTTTCTTCACTGGGGTTGAAAGGAGTCAGTGCCAAGGGTGAGATCTGAACTCTTGCTGGATGGTTGTTTTCAACCTCTTGATCTTCCTGTCAGATCCATCCTCCACAAGGTGTATCTAAAAGATCTCATTTGATGTCTAAGGCTGAAGTTGGGGAGTTTGGAGGGAGCATGGTGTGGTGGGAAGTGGGGAAAGAAAGGTATCAAGAAGCCTTCCGGAGATAAACCTGGCATCTGTATCCCAACCTTAGTTAAAGGAGCACTGACATATTGATCTGATGTCCCTTTAATGAGGTAGCAGCCTTGGAGAATTTATCCTCCCCTTTTATCTCATTAGTTTGGAATTGATAGAAGAAAACTTTCTGCTGTCATCCTCTCTTGACTGCACTGTGTGCCTGTGGGGGAGGGACAGGGCAGACACCCGTCCCTCCTCCTAGGAGACATCCACCTGGCCTCCTCCTAGTCTCAGTCCTCCATTGATGTAGCCAAAGATGTAGCCTCCACTAATTTATGAATTCTCTGAGGTAAAATGAATTAGTCTGCTCAGGCTGCCATAACACAATACCACAAACTGAGTGGCTTAAGAGACAGAAAGACATTTTCTCTTAGCTCTGGAGGCTGGAAGTCTGAGATGAGGGTCCCAGCATGGTTAGGCTCTGGTGAGGGCTCTCTTCCTGGCTTGCAGACGATTGCCTTCTGGTCGTGCCCTCCCATGGTGAAGAGCCAGTGAGCTCTCTCGCATCTCTTTTTATTAGAACGCTAATCCTATAGGATCGGGGCCCCACCCTCATGATCTCATCTAACCATAATTACCTCCCTCATGTCCCTATCTCCAAATACTGTCACACTGGGAGATTAGGGATTCAGCAGATGAATTGGGGGCAGGGGAATGGGCAACATGATTTGGTCTATTGCATAAAGTTACCTTACTTTCACAAAATTTAGTAAAATCAAAGACATTTGTACTTATAGAAGTCAGCTTAACTGAAGGCAGTAACTTTGGTGAGAAGCTGGGTTATCATGAGAGTCATCTCTTGGTAGGAACAGTTCAGGACTAGGGGGTCGGAGGGAAGAAGCCTGGTGTGTGTGGGATGTAGAGACCAGCTTAGCCTGACTTGCTGCCCAGAGGGACTCTGTCCTTGTTCCAGTAGGGTTGTCTTATCCCCTAGCTTATATTCCTTAAAGCAGGTGCTAGGACTATTTTGAATTTATCCTGCAAGTTCTTAGTATATTTCTGAGTAGACTATGCACTCCTGTGATGTGTTTTGTAGGAGATATTCTAGGCCTCAGTGCCCAAGGCCAATTGCCCTGGAATTGTTTCTTAACAAAATACAGAGGCAGCACTTAATTTGATTAAGATGACCTAGCAAGGATTAAAAAGACCTCGCAGTCTTCGCAATAAGCTTTGCTCTGATCGTATGCATAAAATGTATTCACTTATCTCTATCCTTCTAGGGACCTTTGGGCAGAGCAGCCTCTAGAATATTTTCACTCCTGCCTCCTGGAGCCACCTGAGAGTCCCCTATGAAATTTTGACAGATCCCCAGGGCATGCTTGCTCACCCTGGAAGAGAGATGTTTCTGCTGGGCACAGGGGAAAGGAGGAGCAGGAGAATGTGACAGAGGAAAAAGCTCGTGCTGAGGTTGGTGCTAGCACATCCGTTGCACCTGTGTTTACTTTGTAGCTTGCAGGGAGATCAGCATAGAATACAAAGCGCAGCTTGAAAGAGTCAAGGCATGATCTGGAGAAGCAAGTAAATACAGGAATGAAAGTATGTTCCTTCCATCCCAATATTCATGCTACTCACTGGGACCAGGAGGACTTGTTGGCCCACCTGTGGGAGGGTTGGAGTTGAACTTCCAGCTTTGTCCTCCTTTTGACCAACAAAAGGCTGTTGCCCCTGACCTTGGAACACAAGGAGACACAGCACCATACACAACCCACTATCACATCTGAGAAAGCCAGACCAGGAACGTTCAATTGCAGGATACACCTCGCTGCTATGAGATGCATTTAAAAGTAGGGCTTCCTAACCAGTGAAAGGCAGAAATGATCAGTTTAATGACCAATTCTATGACAGTCAGTCAAAGCAAGAGATTTTGAGAGGGCCCTGGTCAATGCAGTCTTGATTTAGAATTCTGTGAAATATATGGATTTCCAAGAAATCCCTGCCCTTTAATAAATTGAAAAGAAGGTCATTTCATGAGCTATTGCTCACCAGCTATGTCACAACTCAAGGCAGAACACCTGCTCTGCCAGCAAAATCATGTCTCGTAGGTTTTTCCTCGGGAGCCTCCTGGAATACTGATTACACAGTATAACCTAGTCACTGACTCCTTAGAGCTCCAAACATGTTCAAAATTAGAAACAAAGAGACAGGCCAAGCGTAGACCAGGAAAAGCTTCTATCTTGTCAAAAGTCGCATCTCCACGATGTTGCTCCCAGACATGTTCCCAAGATTATCAAGGGGTGCTCTGGTCACTCCCAGAAGACTCTGAATGTGTCGGTGTGACACGTGGGGCAATTTAGAAATACAGTAATTTCAGTGTGCATTTGATATGGAGAAAACAATTTTGATAGACCCACAACTTAGAAAACAAAAGTACAGGGAGAGGTGAGAAGAGAGGAAAGAAAAGAACAAAAGGGTTTGGTGGGGGAAAGAAAAGAACAAAAGGGCGTGGTGAGGGTGCTGATGTGGACAAAAACCCTGGTAGGTTGACTGTGAGCTACAGCAGATGTAGGGAGAAACCTGCCTGCAAGTTCAAATTTCAGGATTAGGGAGGAAAGGGGATAAGCTGGGAGGAAGAGGAGGGAAAGAAGGGTGGAAGGGCAGAGGGAGAGGGAGGAGGGATGGAGGAGGAATCGGGGAGAAAGGATACCCAGTTCGAGAAACTCAGAATAGTTACGTGATGCTCACTCCCCAAGCACGCGAGAGGGTGAGCAAAGGTTTCGCACGTGACCTTGATCTTGTGTAAGAAAACCATAGGGTGATTTTGTTTATGATTCTGTCCAATTGGACCATGGATACCTGAGGAACTGTCTGTATATTATTTCCAAGAAAAATACACAGAAAAAAAAGAACCTGAGCCCTTCTATAGTGTATCTGGGCCAGTCAATGGGAATCCAAATTGTGTAGTTACAGAACAAAATGTTTGTAGCACTCTTCATGAGTTAGGGTTTCCTGGGTCCCACTTTCAAGTTCACCCTAATTAGTTTGTGCCTTTCTCTAGCAGTCATGTCCACCGAGTTAGCTCTCGAATGAGGAGTGGGATTACATGATCTCTAAGTTTCTTTCCAGCCCTAAAAATGGCAGGTTTCTCTGAATGTCTATTTTGAAAAAGCAATGTGTTGATTGGATTCTGGATCTCAGTAACGATTCTTCTGGGATGCCAGAGGTCAAACACGACCATAACAAAAATAAGTGTACTGGATGCAGAAAATCGTTCACCTGGAAAATATCACATATGAGTTGGTAGTCTGAAAATCAAGTCAAAGCTCAGGAGAAAAGGTTCTTGTTATCTAATGGATTCAGTCAGGCTGCATCTTGTTCCAACGCAGAAAATTCATGTAACGGACAGGTGGCCCTTGTTCCCCATGACCAATGTGATCATGGGTTCCTGTTCCCATATCTGTTCCTTATTCCAGCCTGAAAAGACTGATAACATTCTCTCTCCAGAAGATTCCATCCTTGAAGCTGAGACGAAAGAAGGCATAAACAAACAATGCATTCTGCAATAGCGATTAGTCTGAAAGAATCACCCAGGTCAAAGAGAGGGCCCTCCTGAAATGATGCAGCCTTTCTTGGCAGGGGCCTCCCGGGCCTCCCTGTCATCTGCAAGAGTCACTGTCCCTTAGCCAACCCCACCACCCCATCCTGTTAGTATAACTGAGGTCACAACTCGAATCCCACACGTCAAATGTCCTTCTGCAGGATTCGGGGCACTCTAAGGCTCCCCCAGTTTCACCGTCAAGGGCCCCTTCAGTTCTTCAATCCAAGCTCCATGGCCGATGTTCCTTCCCCCAGTGCCACTTACGGTACGACTGCCTCACTCTTCCTCCTTAGGACCCCTGTGCAGACACCCTGGGCTCCTGAGAGCATGAGGTGGAGGGCGGGCCCTGAGGCTCCCAAAGCTATGGAAACCTGGGGTACCGCAGAGATTCTGTGCGCCTGCCCGGTCTCCCTGTGCTGTGATGTGGTGGGTTTTACAGGGAAGCAGGGCAAATTAGTGCCTCTCTCTAGCTGTGTGTTATTTCATTCCCTGGGTCCCACACTGGCCTTCTTGGGTCACAATCCCTGTGATGTTTGCATAATGATAAAACCCCCTAACAACGCATTTTTCAGAATGGAGATGCGTGACTGTATATCTTTAAAGGCAAGGAACCATTAAAAAATGATGTACACATCCCGTAAACATTTTATTTCAATTTGCAACATTAAGATGTACATTCCTTCGCCAATCTTTTGATGTAGAGCCAAGGTTGTTTCTTGCACTGAGAGATGAGTTCAGCAGGGTCTTCCTGTAATGCATTATATATGATTTTCAATTTCCACTTTGTAAAAGGAGAGTAAGAATTTAATGATATTTGCAAAGCAATATGAGTGCAATATCCTTGCAGATTTTTATAATTTCTCCCACACTTTAACAGTGGTTTCACATATCCTCAATTCAGTATCACCCTTCAGCTAGTCTTTTCAAAGTCTTCGTCTTAGCTTTCACCAAGTTCTTTTCATTACATTTCACGTGAATTTCATGAATTTTCATTTTGTTTAAATAAATTTTTCAGTACAATGAAGTGCACGATGGGCACAAACAGGTTTGAGAACAAACCTGATTCTAAGCACACAAGTCAATTCCTCACCTGCTGGAGCCGAAGTGCACCGGCCACTTTCACCACCTTCCAGGCATTAGCATTCAGAGGGCTGTGGGCATTTGGCAGGGCGTTGACAGAGAGCCAGCTAATCCATCAGCTCACCTAAGAGAGTGTCTACTACTACAGCGATCCTTTGAGCAGTGGATTCCCTAGAAATAAAATCGACATTTTCCCTGGGCAGCTTGGCTGTGGGACCAAGGACAGGGAGAGAGAACCGAGGAGAGAGGAAGGCGATGGGCCTGTGGTCAACGCGCTCGTGTTGGTTCTACAAGATACCTCACATACATTGTCTTAGTGGGGCCCAGTTTCTCAAACAGCACACACCTTATTCAACATCAAAAAAATGTGGGAGATCTTCCACCCAGGGATATCTCACACATTAGGTAGGAAATCACTGAATTCCGTTGTTAGTTCTCACAACATCCCTGGAGATGTTCTATTTGTTATCTCCGCTTTACAGATGAAGAAACTGAGGCTTAGGGAGGACTTGTAATTTGCCTAAATTTAAACCACCAATATGTGGCAAGGCAGGGATAGGATCCCACTTCTCTTTCTGCCACCCCACAGTGATAAGGCCTTGGAGAAGGGATTTTATAGGAGCATACAAAGGAAGGGGTGTTGTTTACAAATGCTCCGAACACTGAAGATTTGGACAACCAGCACATTGCTGTGGAATCAAGCACGTCCTTGCAAACTGCAAGCCAAGTGATGGTGCTGGTGTTAACCTGCAGACTTGCAGAGGCTGGGTCAGCTTACACAGAAAGAAGGAGAGAGATGGCCGGGATGAGGTGCTTCCCAGGCTGTGCAGGATGAAGTGAGGCATGGACAGGCAACTGGAAATCATCTCCAGAGAGGTGGGGCCAGGATGACCCCAGGGGATGTGTGTGGAGCAGAGTGGGTGCAGACACCTCAAGTGCTCAAAGAGAAGGAGGGACGGATTGAGCAGAGACCGCAGGTCAGGCAAGAGGAACGAGAGAACAGGCAGACAACAGTGCCACAGAGGCCAACTGTGCTCCAGGAAAGGGTGGTTGATACCTGGTAACCCCGGTAGATCAAGAGCATTCAGATCTGGTCTGAAGGTTTTTGTTGAAAATTGTTCATGAATATCTCCAAGGAAAGGTTGTTCAACATTCCCCTCTGCAATATTTGGTGGCCACCACTCAGTGCCAGGCACCGTGCAGTGATACAGCCATGGATGGAAAGAAGTCTGTGTCCTGAAGGAGCTCACACATCCCTGGCTGTCCCCTGACAGGATCGGAATGCAAAGCATGGTGGGGGTGCTCACCTGGGAGGTCAGCAGGGTGCCTTCCCAGAGGGAGAGAACTTAGGCTGAGACCTGAAAGATGAGTAGGATGTGGACATCTGAAAGGAAGCCTTAAGAGAAGGAAGAGCTGCTACCATGCAGATGAACCTTGAGGACCTTATGCTAATGAAATGAGCCAGTCACAGAAAGACAAATACTGATTCCACTCACAGGAGGCGCGTGGCGGATTCCAATTCATGGAGACAGAAAGTAGAATGGTGGTTGCCAGGGGCTGGGGAGAGGGAAATGGAGAATTGTTGTTTCATGGGTATAAAGTTTTAGTGTTGCCAGATGAAAAGCACTCTGGAGATGGATGGTGGTGGTGGTTGCACAACAGTGTGAATGTACTTAATGCTGTGGAACTGTGTACTTAAAAGTGGTTAAGATGCGTGTTTTACCACAATTTTTTTTTTTTTTTTTTTTTGAGATGGAGTCTTGCACTGTCACCCAGGCTGGAGTGCAGTGGCGCAATCTTGGCTCACTGTAACCTCCACTTCCTGAGTTCAAGCAATTCTCCTGCCTCAGCCTCCCGAGTAGCTGGGATTACAGGCGCCAGCCACAACGCCCAGCTAATCTTTTGTATTTTTACTAGAGACAGGGTTTCACCATGTTGGCCAGGATGGTCTCGAACTCCTGACCTTGTGATTTGCCTGCCTCGGCCTCCCAAAGTGCTGAGATTACAGGTGTGAACCAGCACGCCCAGCCATTTTTCCACAATTAGAGACAGAGAAGAGCCTGAGGCAAAGCCACTAGACAAGGGAGAGGGGATGTCCTGGAAATTTCTAGTAGTTCAATGTGGTTGGCACAGAGTTGGGGGCGGCAGATGCGAGGACAAGATGATGAAGGGAAAGGGTTTGAGTAGTGGAAGCAGATGGCCTTTCCGAGGGATTTAGAGGAAGGAAAGAGTGGGTGACATAGGACCAAGTAGAAGGGATTGACGTAAATATTTTTTTGCTAATAGAAAATGTGCAATGGCCATGCTCCACCTGGGGTCTTCGCTTTAAGCAGAGGTGCCTGAGGAATCTGCACCCTGTACTTACCTGGTTCTTTCCCACCAGGCTGCCGCTGGGGCAGAGCAAGCCCTCCTGGAGAGCACCTGTGCTAGGGGTGGCCCAGCATTTACCAGACCTTCCAGTGCCACGAGGTCATCTGCATGTCAGCCCTCAGGGAGAAGCCAGATTTGTCTATTACTGGCTCAGATTTGTTTAATTTAAATTTTCTTACACGGGAAGAAGAAGGAAGTGAAGCTGCCCAGAAGGAGCCCTGATCATAAAGCAATTTCCTTGTCTGAGTTCTAAAGAGACCCAGCTGCTATTTTCTTTTCTTGGCAAATTTTTCCCTGTGCAATCAAAAGGTCTGACTGAGATTAAGCTTTGCCAGACAGGAGCAAAGAAGAGCAAAACAAGGAATGATTTCAGCCACCATGGGCTTCTTCCCAAAACAATTAGAGCTTGAATTTAAGCGAACAAATAGGATTTGAGGTTTTTCTTCCTTGGAGGCCATTGTTCCATTGAGCAAAGAGCACAGGGCTGATGAACTGAGCCGATGGCTCCCCGAGCACCTCTGCCACAGATCCAAATGCCACCTACAGCATCTGCCTATAGGTGGGCTGAGAACAGTGGGAGAGAACCGTGAGGCTATTGGTGAAAAACACTGGCAGATTTAAACATTAACTGTGTGCCAGGCGGGCCTTGCTTAAGAGCTTAGATGTATTTGCATTTATTCCTAATAACATCTTTGGGAATAGATACTGTTAGCATCTCATTTTACCAACCAGGAAACTGAGGCTCCCAGAAGTTAAGTGACTCACCAATAGTTAACAATTAAATGACCCAGGAGATTCTAGAGCCCATGCTCTTAACTACCAGACTCCAGAGTGGAGGGAAATCGGCTCTGGGAATAAAATTAGGAGGCCAGTTGCCCTCTTCTTTCCAAGGAGGGTCCCGGAGCAGCCACTTTAAAGCTGTAAGCGAGCAACCTCAGAAAGAACAATAGTGTGGCTGCCAGTTCCCAAGCACACACTGTGCTGATCTCTTCACCAACATCGTGGAATCCTCACCGCAGCCTAGAAAGGGAACATCCAATTTCACAGATGAGAAAGCTGGTCCTCAGAGAGATGAAGGTTTTGCCCAAAGTCACACAAACAAAAAAATTCACAATTCAAACCTTTGTTCCCAAACACTGAGCTGTGAACCTCCACCTATAATTCAAACCCATCACTTTGCAAATGGAGACCACAAGGGGCAGAGAGCCCCTAACTGCAAAGCTAGACAGTCTCTTGGCCCCTCCTCCAGTCCAACACTTTCCAGTACCTGCTCCACGCTGTCTGGTCTCTCCATGACCAGTACCCCTCCTGGAGCAGGGCAAGGGGACCCCTGCCCTGGCCATGCCCCTATCTAACCACACCTCCTTCTCCAGGTCATGGAACCAGGAAATCCCATGCCCAGATGGCCCCAAGTCCATGTTCAGAGCCAGCACGGCCTCCTCCCACATCCATCAATCCCAAGAAGAGCCACACAGTCCCAAGCCCAGAGAAGTGGTGAAGGGGCCAGGGTTTGTTGGGGTGCAGACCTATATTGGACATGTTAGCTGGGGTGGGGATATTCATGCATATGCACATGCTCTCTTTTCCTCTCCCTACTTTTCTTCTTTCATTCCCTCCTTTCCTTCCTTCCTTCTTTCTTTCCTTCCTTCCTTCCTTCCTCCCTTCTTTTCCTCCTCCTTCCCTTCTTTCCTCCTTTCCCTCCTCCCTTCCCTCCTCCCTTCCTTTCTCCTTCCTGACCTGGGTTTCAATTCTGAGTTTTCTCTTTCCCAAGCTCCAGAGGCATAGAGGAGACCAGGTCCTAGCTCTGCCATGTTTGCTGATGGGTCTGCACATCTTTCTTTGTCCCTTGAGCCTTTATTTCCTCAGCTGTTAGTGGGGGGCATTTCACACCCCCACAATTTTTGCCCCTCTGTTGCTGAGCCTTTGAGCCTCCTAAACAATCCGTCTCACTAGTCCAGACCCCTTGTTCCACCCTGCTCTTTATAAACCTTTCAGTGGTGGATTTCTGTCAGACCCCTTGTTCCACCCTGCTCTTTATAAACCTTTCAGTGGTGGATTTCTGTCTCTCCTCAGTGAAGTGTTCCTTTTTCATCCTTGATTCTGGACTGCAGCATTTCGAGTTCAATCTTGGGGTCATGGCCTGTCTACTCAGTACTATTTTAAGTTGAGAGATCTGCGTTGATGCTGTTTCTCTGAGAGCAGTATTCCCTCCATTAACTAATCCCTTGAGGAAATAATACCATTATATGAAGCCAGCAGTGTTCAAAACAAAACCCACCTCTATGAATCATGCCAAGCAGGTTTCCAGATACCTCCAGGTGCAACTTCCAATTGGTCCGACCTGGATGGAAGAAAATGGAGCCAAGTAGTGACACATCTGACATTTTCCTGACCCAGCTCCTCTTTCTGCCCCCTTCCCACTCCCTCCTGCCTCCGCAGCCAGCATCCTGCTTTCCCATCTCCCTCGGGTCCATCACAGCAGGGGCAGGGACAAGTGTAACCAGTACCCTCGGTTCCCTGTGTTAAAGTGGGGGCATGTCAGGTAGGGGAGTGGTTCCTGAAGAAATGAGTTTGGGAAATGCTGGATTAAAGACAGTTCAATGGGTCTGTTAACCTCAGTACTTTTCTGAGCTCTTAATATTTTCAAGCACCTGGTAAATCTCCAGGAAAGGAACAGTTTCCCAAACTTACTTGACCAAGGAGCCCCTTATTCAAGCTGCATTTTTTGGGATGAGTGTTCCAAGCAATATCCTTTGAGAAATACTGTCTGAACTGCAACTCCTCTGCGTTAAGGCACTCCTCCGTTCAACCTCTTATACATTGTTTTTTATCTAATCGTCAGCTTCTTTTGCTTTGACTTTGCTGAAGAGCTTCCACATCTCATCTTTCAATTCTCCCTCCCAACAATCCTGTGAGACAAATGCTATTCCTCAGAATTTACAGATGAAGAAACTGGAGCTCAAAGGAGTCTCCTTGTCCTAGGTCTCACCTCCAGGAAGCCCAGAACCTGGCTGGGCAAATGTGATGACTCCTGGTGAACATATAAGGAAACCGAGGCACAGAGAGGTACCCTGTTCCAGTTTGCAAACAAGCCAGGGATCAATGTTTCTGGCTTCCTGGATCTGTCGTCTTTCACTCTCCATAAAGAAAAGCATGAGGCTTTTCAGCCAGCAGGCAGGGAGGATGGGACTGGGATGTTGTCGGACGAGGGGATCAGATGGGATTCAGCATGCTGATGGCTGGCATTGGAGCTAGGGTCCCAGGAGAGTCTGAATCTGCCCTGCCATTACCCCCTTCTCCTGGTGAGGTCCCAGAGGAAGACATGCAATGAGGAACAACAGAAATATGGAACCAAGGCACAATTTTATTGTGAGCTGGGATGCCTGGTAGTCCCCCAAAGCTGGAGGTTATCTTGGGCTCAGAGCCTGGGCAGGGTCTTTCCCTCCTCCTTACCCATATCTACAAGAGGCCGAAGACCCTGGTATGAGAGACCCCACACACTGGTAAATGAAGTGTAGTCAGGATCCTGGTCTCTAATCAGTGGTACTCGAGGAATGGAGCTGCCTTCTCTCCTGTCTACGTCAACTCAAAGTAGCACCACTTGGCCAACTCTCAGGCAAACGTTTGTTTGCTTTTTTAGGATGCTTTGGTAAAAGGTAGGGGTCCATCAAGGAGGGACCATGCTTCTCACGCCCTACTAACAGCTGAGGAAATAAAGGCTCAGGGGAGAAAGAAAGATGTCCAGATCCATCAGCAAGCATGGCAGAGCTGCGATCTGGTCTCCTCTTGGCTCCAGTACTCAGAGGAGCCTGGCTACAGCTCCTAGAAGCTTGGTCAGGTCCTTCTGTTATCAGGACAGGGGCTAGGATCATTCTTCTCGACCCTGGAGGTCACTCTGTCTCATCTTAACCGTGACTACTCCCCCTCACTCAGACCTTCTTCCATCTCCTGTTCCTCATCCCATTCCTCCTTTTAGGAGCTAAGGTTAAGCCTGGGCCTGCCTTCCCCTTGCCATCAGTCCCAAGATCCCAAAGACTCTATTTTGTGGCTTAGATGCTAGTCTGAAATAATTTGGCCGGTTTGACATATTGCACCTTCTCCTGCCTCTCATCCTGAAGCACACCCTTCTGTCTCCCTTTTCACTTCTGCCCTTGGTGGGGATTCTCATGAAAAGCTGTCATTTTTGTGCACCTTTTATTATCAACAGAGGTATGATTGAAGGCTTACAAATTTGATCACTGGTTGGATGTTCCTGGACAATGACAAAGCAAGCACATCTTGTCCAGGAGATTCCTCTCTGGTGAAACACGGGAAAACTTTGCAAGAAAGATTTAGGCAATATTTTTTCTCATCCACTTGGGAGCTCCATAGCGTGCTGAGTAATGGCCACCCAAAGATCCAAGTTCTGGTCCCTGGAGCTCGTGAACGTGACCTCATTTGGAAAGGGGTTTTGCAGATGTGATTAAGTTTAGGATCGTGGGGTGGGGAGATTACCCTGGATTTCCTGGGTGGGCCCTAAATGTCATAAGTGTCCTTACAAGAGAGAGGCAAAAGAAGGTAACAGAAATACAAGAAATACATGTGGAAAAGTAATGGAAAGAAGAAATAAGGAGATGTGGCTGCAAGCCAAGCAGTGCAGGGCAGCACCAGAAGCCAGAAGGCAAGGATGGATTCTCCTCTAGAGTCCTGCTGACACCTTGGCTTCAGACATCTGGCCTCCAGAACTGACAGAGAATACATTTTCATTGTTTCAAGCCACTTGGTCTGTGGTCATTAGTTATGGCAGCCCTAGAAAGCTGATACAGACACTAAGGCTTCTGGAATGGGACACAGTTTTCTCAGGCATGTGGAATCTGGCCAGTGCTTATCCATCAATTATTTCTTTTGCTCACATTTCTTTAGTTCACATTTCGCTTATGTGTCAGGCTCTGTGCTAAGCTCTGGGGACACGAATAGGACTAGGAACCTATTCCTGTCCTCAAGGAACACACAGTCTAGCAGCAGAGTTACAAACAGATTATAAAGTAATGCTTTAAATACAAAAGGAGAGACACAAAGAAATCTCCATGGAGGGGTTGGGGACCAACTGGAACATTGTCAGGAGGTCTGGCCAGGGATTCCTGGGGAGGGGGAGGCCTGAGCAGAGGGAAGATGGATAAGTGAAGGCTGGCGGAGGGTGGGGTTGGGTGGTATGTGTGGTGCAGTGTGCCTGTGTGTGTGTGTGCGCGCGCGTGTGCATATGCATTGGGTATGTATGGTGCAGTGTGTATGTGTTAGAGAGTGTATGCACATGTATGTACACCTGAGGGTGGGAGGTTGGGTGGGTTTGAGCAGGGCTGCCATGGCCAGGGATATAGGATTTGGGGTGCACAGTATCCCTTGGGGGTAACTCCTTCCTCCTTGAAGCCAAGGTCCTGCTCCAACTTCACCATGTCTGAGGAAGGGCTGATTACCATTTTTAGGGACCCTTTTCAACCAGTGCAGGACCTCCCCAACAACCACAGAGGATAGTTTCAGACTGAGGACTGTTCTTCCTTGGTTGCCAAAACTAGCTGTGATGCCCACTCTCTTCCTAAAAACAAGAGGTTTATGAGCTTGTGTAGGAAAGATGCACTGTGTTAGAAATCTCAGCTCTGCACACGTCACTCCTGGGTAGGTCTCATTGAACTTAGAGCCCCTGGCCTGCAGACCTGCTTTCATGGGCCAGGGGGAGCCCCCAGACCAGCGTGTGTCCTCCAGTTTCCACTGCCATGAAACAAAGAGTCTGCCATGGGTGGCAGTCTACATTGGGCCACTGTAGACTCCTATTTCCAAGCCTATTATCTCAAAAAGTCTTTGTGTCAGGCAATTTTTTAGCTTCTGTGAGGAATGGTTTTATAGTTCATTATTGGTTAAAACTCTGAGGAGCATGGGAAGGGGGAGGCTGAGTGAGTGGCTGCAGTTGAGATCTCCCAGAGACTCCTGATACGGTTTGGCTGTGTCCCCACCCAAATCTCATCTTGAATTGTAGCACCCATAATTCCCACATCATGGGAGGGACCTGGTGGGAGGTCATTGAATCACGGGGGCAGATCTTTCCCATGCTGTTCTCATGATAGTGAATAAGTCTCATGAGATCTGATGGTTTTATAAATGGGAGTTCCCCTGCACAAGCTCTCTCTTGCCTTCCGCCCTGTAAGACATGCTCTGCTCCTCCTTTGCCTTTCACCATGGTTGTGAGGGCTCCCCAGCCACGTGGAACTCTGAGTCTGTTACACCTCTTTTTATTTATAAATTACTCAGTCACGGGTATGTCTTTATTGGCAGCATAAGAACAGACTAATCCAGGTCCCAAGTAGAAAATGGGCAGAGGGGAATGCGCCAGCACTGGATGAGGCCAGAGGGACAGAAGGGAGGATCCAGGACACCCTGTGGGTTCTTTCCATTTTGATGGTGGCTGAAACAGGTGCCTCTGACTTCGAGGCTCTGTTGATTCAGTGGGACCAAAGCCAAGCATATGAAGACCATGGTAAGTTGAACAAGGAGAGAACCATCTTCCTCTGACCCCAGAGCATTCACCACCCAAACTCCACCCCAGACTCTAGTGGAATGCATTTATTGTTCCAGTTTCCCACTCAATTTTCTAATTTTAAACCCGGGAGAGCATTCTCCAAATGCAATATCCTTTGCTTCCTCACACTCATTCAGCTGCAACTGCTCTCTGAAATCGCCAGGGAACTCTGCGCTTCAGTCTAGTGCACATTCTGGTCTTCATCTCCTTTGGCCACTTCGTAGCACTCGTCCCTCTCCATCCCTTCCTCCTTTTTCTCCCTTGGCTTCTGTGACCTCTACCACCTGTTTCCTTCCAGCTCTCCCACCACTGTTTCCTCAGATGCTCTTCTGCCCTAATTCTTAACATAGGCCTCCTGAGGGTTTGTGTTTTGAACCTCAGTTCTTTGACAAATCCTGACTGAGTAAATGCAAACCCTGTGCTAGGCACTTGGGCCATTAAACAATGAATAGAACTGAGCCTCTTCCCTCTCACATGTGTAGATGAGGCTGAAAACTCAGTAGAGGGGGGTGCATGTGACTCGGGCGCATGGGGGGCACACACAGGACAAACAGTCCTTCACTTGGGCTGTGTGCACAGCCGGCTTGTGTGTCTGCACCCAGAGCCCGGCTGTCCACTCCAACTGCAGTCTATTTCAGCTCCGCTCTCTACCCAGTTCCACACCCGGGAGCCTCTGCTCACTGGCTGGCTGTTGGCTCTGCAGACACCTCAAATTCAACATGTGTCGAGGTAAACCTAGCTCTCCCTCACCTTCTTCTCTGGCTGGCTGTCTGCGTGTTCTCCTTCAAAGAAGGATGCCATTTTTCACCTTGAAAAGAGAGAGACCAAAGTCAGAGAGACCTGGGAGTCAGCCTGGACTCCCCACTCCCTCTCCCTGTATTCAGAACCACACAGTACCAGGGCAGGAGGAGCCATGCACAACATAGATGAGGACAACAGGGTCTGGGGGTTGGAGGATGAGCTTTCTAGGCAAACTGTGAGGGCCAAAGAGCCCTGCTCAGAGCAACGGCTTGGTGAATTGCTTGGGCTACTAGGCATGATTCCCAGTGGCGGGAAAGGAGTAATGAGTCCCCATATCCGTCCTTGGGAGCTGGGAGGTTCTCAGCATCTTGGGCCACCCTCACTTTGTGCAACCTCAGGGTCTGCTGGTTACACATGAGGTCCTAATGCCTATGGACTCAGCACTGAAGAAGCACTTCCTGGCCAGTCTCCTCTGTGCCACAATGGGAGAATGCATGTGCCCTGGGATGCAGGGGAGAACGAGAAAAACTAGGTTACGTGCCGGGCAGACGTGCAACTGGGTCTACCCAGCATCCTTCATTCTCCTGGAAGCAGCATCCCACTTGTTTTGATAAATGTTCTTCCCCCTACCTACTCATGGTTAGAATGGCAGCAGTCGTGTTCTTGCAGAGCTCACTCTGGGCACAGTTTCATCCCCAGGAGGGACGGAAGTTTCCCCCTGGGACTTCTTGCCCCTGGGAGGTGTGTTAGTGGTGTCTGCTGGGGACCGCTGTTGCGGCTGTGCTTCCCAACCTCCCCTAGAAGCAAGTTACCAGCAAGGATAGTGGAGAGGAGTCCCAGTGTTCCAAAAGCCCGGCTGCCCTGAGTTATGCACAGACTGGTTAGTTAATGCTTCCTTTCATTACCTGCCATCCTTCTGCTTATAAATCCCCTTTGAACCAAAGTACTTTTAGGTGGGCTTCGGACATTTTACAACTGAATGGCCTGACAAGTACGGTGAAGGCAATGCCCCTTCTCAGAGGACCAGGACTAACACTGTAGGGAGGAATTCCAGATGAGCAGGCAGGCAGTCATGGGGAGTGTAACCAGAACACATCAGCTGTGTGTGGAAAATACATCACCCCACCTGTGTGCGGGACACACAGTGTACGTGCCATAAACCCATGAAAGCCGTAGCAACTGTACAGTCAATACCTGCTATTCTAGATTCTGTTCTTGTGGCTGTGAAGCAGCGGGAATCGTTTATTCCTGGACTTGTATCACCCGACCATGGAGGAACAGTTATGACTCTGATCACTAGACCACTCCAGTCGTTTTTATTAAGGTTAGGTCAACAAATACATTCAAGATAATTTATGGCAACCTTTTGGTTGGTCGGCCACATTTAATAATGCTTTTTGATATAAGGGGTTACAAGTAACGCCTAAAAACAACTATTAGAGAAACATCATCTAATTCCTCTAATAAAGTCATCCTTTGGGCAACATGCTTATGTATAGTAGCTATAAAATCTCCAAAATTCTCAAACAAAATTTGTATCATTTTAAAAGTGTTGGGCTGACCACGGCTACCAACCGAAGTATATAATCTTTGTATCCTGGATCCAAAAATACAGTTGTAAAGGGCATTTTTGATGCACAGTTGGACCTGGTAATACTATTGTGTCAATGAGATTTCTTGGGTTTGATGACAGCCTGTGTTTCAGGAGAAGGTCCCTGTCCCAAGAAGGAACATGGTGAGAAGTGTCACAGTAATTGATCACATGTTCACTGTGCTATTCTTTCAACTTTTCTAAATCAAAAGGTGGGAGCATTTTTTTAAAAATGCTGGTCTGGTATGTGTCATTGTTAGAAGGGAAAGAGGTATTATTAAAAGACTTGAGATATTTTATTAGGAAACCAAACAGCTTACACACTGTGGCAATAGTTTGCATCTCTGGGACTGGGAAAATGCTGTCCTCTGCTTACGGACTGTAAAGTCTCAATTCTCCAGAGACACTTGTGGCACCCTTCGGCGTTTGAACGTTGCCAAACGCTCAGACACAGGCAGTCAAGATGAGCCACAGGCACCTCAGCAATCATAAACAGACTCCTGAGTTTCCACTAAACCCACAGCAGCCACTTGGTTCACCAAGCAGGAAGCAAGCCCTGCTCTGCCTGCCTGGCAACGTCTATTTAAAAAGCCACACTTTCACAGAAAACACGAATTGGGGAAATAAAACATCAGCGTGTGTGTATGCAACGGGCGCAAGGAGAAGTAAAAAGTGAATGCTGATATCGGAGAAGAAAGCTGACACTGAAGAGGTAAATGAGGGAGCACCTCCCCAGCCAACATAACTTGTGGAACTTCCTGGGTGCCCACTCGGTGCCAAGATCACTCAACACATCAATGTGCACAAATTCCTTTAATCTTCAACAACCACCTTGTGGAGGTAGAAACTGAGTTTACAGAGGAAACCAGCTGGGGAGGTTAATGCCAAGGCCATGTGGATTGTGGAAAGTGCAGCCAGAATGTAAACCCAAGTACGTTTGACTTAAAAGCCAAACAACCACTTAATATACTTTCCAGTGCTCCTTCCCTGCTCAGCTGGGCCAGCACTGAGTACAAGAAGTGGTTATTTCCCAATTATCCATGCTTTTCTGTATGTTACTAATAATAAAAGTCAGAAGCAACTAAAAGGAACACATTGATAGGAAACCCCTAGGATGGTGTGTATGTCTGTGTGGGGGATGGTGTGTATGTCTGTGTGGGGGATGGTGTGTGTGTCCGTGCAGAGGATGTTGGGGGGTGAGGGGTGGTGGTGATGCAGGAAGAAGCCCCTGAAAGCACCAGTCCAATAGTAGAGAACTGCAGCGAGATACTCAACTGCCTTCATTCACTCGGCTGCAGAGCTCATTCTCAGTAGGGCTCAAGGCTACAGTGATTAATGCCGAAGCCAGCTAAACATGTACAAAAACCTATGGAAAGGTGCAGAAGTAATTTTGCATCAATCCCGAAATTCCTCCTGTGAGAAGCGGGAGAGGTATAAGGAAGTTTAGTATATGTAAGTGATACATGAACATCTACAGCCAATGTGAAAAGGCTAATTACAGAAAAAATGTAAATGGATGAGCCTATCATCTGTTTATCTACAGAATAGATCATCAGGGCTTAGAAAAGGAAACTTCACATTCTTAACACTGAGACATCAGTTATCAAACAGGACACCCCACATACAGTCAACAGCCCTGTGCTTGTACCTTGCACTCACCTGGGAAGCTTTTAAAATCCTGATGCCCAGGTCCCATCCCAGACCAATTAAATCAATCTCTGAGGGTATGTGTCAGTATTTTGTACAATTATCTCCTGAGAAATTCTAATATGCAACCAGGGTTAAGAATCAGTTTCTAGTCCAATGCTCAATGAAAAGGTATGTTTTGGGGGTTTTTTTTCTTTTTAAAATGAATAATTGCAATTGTCTAAGCCAGTTTCTCTCAAACATTCTGGGACACAATCTTTAGTAAGCCTGTACCTAATTTATGCTGAACAGATAAAAGCATCAAGAAACAATCCTTGGCTGGGTGCGGTGGCTTATGCCTGTAATCCCAGCACTTTGGGAGTCCAAGGCAGGCGGATCACTTGAGGTCAGGAGTTTGAGACCAGCCTGGCCAACATGATGAAACCCTGTCTCTACTAAAAATACATAAATTAGCCGGACGTGGTGGTGCACACCTGTGATCCCAGCTACTCAGGAGGCTGAGGCAGAATCGCTTGAACCTGGGAGGTGGAGATTGCAGTGAGATGGATTGTGTTATTGCACTCCAGCCGAGGCAGCAAGAGCAAGACTCCGTCTCAAGAAAACAAAAAACAAAAACCAGAAACCCAATCCTCACCTTAATTCCTTATGATGCATTGGTATTTTGTTTCATTAAATTTTCTTTCTTTTTTTTTTTAAATACTGTTCTCGATCGGCTTTACAAAACACTGGACTAAGAATCTGCATTTTGTAAAGAAGAACTTCAGTGTTTCATGTAATTATACATGGGTTTAGAAAACCGGATATAGCCTGGTGAAAAAACAGCAAACCTTAACGTGGTTGAACTTTATGGCTAATTTCAGAGAAGAGATTTTGAGTCCTCCCACGGAGTTTTCAATGATGATACAAGTGCATTTTCACAGTGCTGGTCAACTTTCATCCTTGGCTATATGCATGCCGACTTTGATCACTCCACCGGACAGAACATGGGCCTTAGAGTTAGATCTAAGTTCTAATCAACATAGATTTTAGCTTCGTCAGAGTGTCACCCCATTTTCCCACCGGGAATTGGGGGAAACAATGCCTTTCTGAGAAGATCATTATGAAGCCTGAGTAAAGACACCTGGCACCGTGCCGGATTGCTGAAAGGTACTCAGAAGGGGCCAGTTTACTTCCTTCTCTTCAATTATTTTGAAGTTCAAAGTCACTTTCCCTGTAACTGAAGGACAAGGGACATTGTTGGTTGTCACAACTGGGGTAGAGAGACGCTACTGGCATCTGATGGGTAGAGGCTAGGGATGCTGTTAAACATCCTACAAGGCAGAGGACAGCCCCCACAATTGATTAGCCAGCCCCAAATGTTAATGTGCCAAACCAGCACCAGAGGAATCCACCATGGCAGAGACTGGCCCAATCAAGGTTATACAGATTTGGATGAGGAAATGGGGATTCACAGAAACTGGGTTACCTAAAAACCATAGCACTTGAGGGGCCAGCATGAACTCTTGAACATGAAACAAAATCCTTTCCAACCCCAAAAGATCTTCTTTCCACTACACCATACTGCCTGCCACCTGCCCTGAAGCAGTGTAAGAACTGTTAAGAGGCCTATGCTATGCAGTTCTAAGAAAACCAAACCACAAGTGACTGAAAAGCTATTATCCTAGAGCTTTCAAGTATGCCCCTGTTCTTATGTCATTTCCGAATCACATGCTAATATGGACTCAAAGATAACTAGTTTCGACTGGTTGTCTTTTAGGAAGTCTCTAAGGCTAACAGCCTGGACCACTACAAGAAAACCACAGCACACGTGCCAGAGCAAATAGGGGAACACTTCTCTCATTCTGCCCACTTAGAAGAGCTGAACCATACCAAAATTACTCAGTACTTGGAGAAAGTCAACCTCTCTCCAAATATTTGTAAAGACTCCATCTTCCCAGAAAAGCTATCATTGTTTTGTGCTATGAAAACATATGATAGATGGCAAAGACATATTACTCCACAGCAATCAAACACCACAGGCAAAATAGAAGTCTGGATATAAATTGACCAGTGGTAATAATGTAGAAAAAAAGTATCTTGAATGCTGCTTACAAAACCAAGTCATTAATCACAGTAGCTAAAGATTTTGGCCCTTCAGAAACTAACTTCCAATAGGCTATTTTGTAGAAGAGGCAGGTTACACTAGTCAAATTAATTGCACTATTCTTTTTGATGAATAATCAAAGATAATAATCAAGCAAATGTTGGGGATTTTACCCAAGAAAAGCAAGTTAATCATCGCTCAGACATAACCAATATTCATGACAAAGGAGACTCAAAATTCAACTGCTATTAAAAATGGACATTGTTTAGAAATATTGTCACAAAGTGACAATTTAAAGTGAAATGTAAAATTTAATCCTGAAACAGCATTTATTCAAACTGGTGCGTATCTTTGAAACCCTAGATGATTACTAGGTATATATCACAACTGTTTGAGCCAATGATATTAATATGTATTATAAAGTAATCAACATGACAATACTTTTGCCCGCATCCAAAAACGCAGCTCACTGATTTAGGCCAGACTGATGCTCCCTCCCATCATCAGGTTCTATTTTAGGACAGGAGGAAAAACGTATTTTCCCATAGTTTTTAAAAATCTTTTTTAGTGGACTTCCTAATTGTACACAGAACACAAACCTATCTTCACTTCTCAATGTGTAAATGTGTATCTACTAAGTATACATTAATGTGCATTAAAGACATTCAGAAAACATAAAAACCACAAAGGAACAGATTAACTGCATAAAAATTTAAAGTTGCTAAATGTAAAGCAGCTAGAAATTACAAAGTAGGGAAATGTTGAATAGCTGACATAGTTAAAATCCTTAGTAAGAACATTTTGCATTCCAATATTACGGATGAGTACGATATGCAATTCATGAAAAATAAGCCGATTCTGAGATGCTGAAAGCACCTATCAGATGTACAAATGACAAGCTACCTGGTCTAGATGGAATGGCGTGTTAGCTTTAAAATCTGAGTTAATTTAATAACTTACATCACCACCGAGGAAGCATCAGAGCTGAGGAAATACACATCAGCAGTCAAGTGTTATTAAACCTCATAGTTTGAAGATATTACTCCATGTGATGTGTGGAGCACAGAGTAGCTAAATAGTACTTACAATAAATTGGCTATAGATCTAAGATTAATCCTTTGTGGAAGAGGGAAAGTTGGTCCTCATCAAGAACATAAATGGCTGGGCATGGTGGCTCACGCATGTAATTCCAGCACTTTGGGAGGCTGAGGCAGACAGATCACTTGAGCCCAGGAGTTCAAGACTAACTTGGGCAACATAGCGAAACCCCATCTCCACCAAAAAAAAAATCTACTGTTGCACCCTAGTGAGCAGCTGGTTACTTGTCATCTATCCTAAGTGCATGTGTCTTCTCCCCTACCTCCAACACTGCTTCAATTTTGTGCTTACAAAATAACCAGATAGATTCATTGCAGCATTATTTAGAACAGCAAAAATGAGACTAAACACCTAAATCTACCAATAGCAAGATTGGTATTTTTAAGTATGTCTTTATAATGAACTCACTACATTTATGCAGTTACAACACCTGACTTTACTGATTTCCCTGGTATAGAGTTTTAAAAACAGCCTACAGCACTGTAACATAGACACTCACACAGATATACCCCCATCATTAGGGGGAAAAGGCTCCAAGGATGTATAACAAAGTGTTAACAATTTTTTTTCTGGGTGGCGAGATTTTAAGTTTTATTCACTTTATAGTATTTTTAAAATGCTTTAATGTAATAGACATATGCTATTTTTCTGTCAGGAGAAAAACATTTTCACTTAGAGAAGAGATCACAGAAGCAGTAAAAAAGAAAAACTGGACGCTAACTTCATTTCTGCTGAAATAATTCATATTCTCCCCCATCTCATTTTTTAAATTAGTAACAAAATCAACAGTTTAGAAATGACACCATAAGATGAACTTTATTTTAAAGCTCATAGAAGTGTTCACAATCAGTTACAACAGGATTGACATTTCTTCCATTCCACACTTTCACATGACAATATACTGTATAGTGAGAGATAAATTTTAAGGTTTTTGTTCTGCATGCTGCTAACACATTTGACTAGCTTTTGTTTTACTCATTGAATCTTTAATATCAAAGCAAAAAGTCATTTTCTATTGGACAGAAATGGTTTTAGAAAGCCCTTATGAAGTCAGACTTAGTCTTGTTTATAAACATCCACACCCACACACATGCTGAATGGAGAGCAAAATGCAAGAAAACTACCTTGGCAGGAACAAATGCTTAAAGATTTTAATCACAGCCCTCTTGAACAAGCAGTACAGTTTTTTCTCCAAAAGACAAAAGTCAGTTTCATCCTCAGTGATGCAAATGGTGAGACTGCACAGAAAGCTTAGTATGAATTCACAATTCCACAGGAATCTGAAAGTTACCAAGGCAATTTTCCCTTTTAGGATCATAAAGACTACAGACTTAAGCTTTTTGTCTTTTTCCATATAATACACAAAATTTCTAAACATCCTTAAAAAAGAAAATATAAATAGTTTCAGTATGTTATGTAGAGTCACATACTATGGCAAAAATATTTTATTAATTGAAGGAATAAGCCAATTTAATGTTATCTAGTCCAAGTCCATATTAACAGAATTTTTCTCATTAGGGTAACATTCACCATTCTGATGTGGAGGTTCAGCACCAAAATTGTTTTTGTCTTCTAAATCTTCTTCCTTTTTATCAATATTTGGGCCATTTGGAGTTCTTTCCAGCTTGGGTGATTCAATTTTTGGTTTCGGTTGTGTTACAACGGGTTCACATGTGTTGTTCAATTCCTATAAGAAAATAGTTATCAGATTAACTCAGATCCATCCAGTTCATTTTCAACTGCTTCTCCACATACCTGACCCACTGTTTTTCTACCAACTCCAATTATACATCAAATAATTACATTTTCTCATTACACTTGCCCCAAACCACAGTTTACAGTCTGACCAAAAGACAGTATTAATATTCTTCCATGATGTGTTAGGACTATGTACTTACATATATTACTTCCTTCAATCCTCACAACAATGTTAAAAGACAGAAATTATAATCCCCACTTCATGGAAGACAATGATGGTTCAAAGAGGTTAAGTAACTTCAAGATCAGGAAAACTAGTGAGGAAAGAGCTAGAATTCAAGTTTATAGCTTGAAACTGACAGTGCTTAAAAGGGTCACTTTTCCTTGACCTTCACTGTGTTTGAACATTATTCCAGAAGAACACTTTTCCCAGTTTCCTTCCAGCCTCACACACAAGACCTAGAATTTCCTAAGCCCTTTTTCCTTAGTTTGTTCCCCTATAGCACTTAACATCTCTGATAGACGACCAGACTTGTTTACTGTTGGTCTCCCTCCCATTACAAGATGAGTTCCACAGGGTCAGAGACTACACTTTGCACACTTAATTGTTTAATCCTGAGAACAAGGACTGGCACATGACAGGCTCAACAAATACACTTGTTGAAATGAATGAATAAACGGAGAAGTGGAAAATTTAACAAACTTATGAGGTCTTCTGTATTTTGTGACAGAATAATAAACTAAGAAAAGCTGGTCTCAGTCAGGATGAGGTAAAAGATTTATAGGAAAAATGGCTACGCTGAAGGTTCAAATGACTGCAACTTGAGTCCGTAAGCGAACCCAGCAGTAAACATGAGACAGTAACACTCACCTTGATTTTTATTTTAATTTCCTGAGCACGTACAACTGGATCCTGATCAAGACTCTTTTTAGCCTGAGCATTCATGACATTATTCATCCATTCCATCACTTCATTGACAGACTTCTCAACTTTTTTCATTTCAGACTCATCGATATGGTTGTATTTCTCATCCTGAACAGAAATAACATGGTCATTCTGTAGAATTTATTGAACAGTAACATTTCATTTGACCCAACTTTCCAGGAAGTTCAAATCTACCTCTAACCTCAAATACCAAGATTTCAAAGTTAAGACTATTCATGATGATTCCCAGCTTAAATGTTAGCTTATTAAAATCTAGGTTCACTTTCTCCCTATGTACAAAAAGACTGACTCACCTTATTTCTAAAGTCAGCTGCTATCTTGGCATAGTGCTGCAGCCTCTGTCCTAGTTCTTCAAACATTTTTGGCCGTTCTTCAGCTTCCTGAAACCGAACTTTAACAGGAGTGCCAATTTTCTAAAATAAAATGTAATAAATTAATAGTTATCATAATTTTATTTTAAAGCCTGTAGTTTAAAACACAAGTACCACCTTTCAGGGGGAGAAAGCGACCTACCATTAATTCTTCCAACTTGTCAACATATGCTTGTTTAGCTTGGTCCTCGCCTTCTTCATAGAGCCAGTCTTCAGTTTCTGTGAGGAGTCTCAAAAAATTTTGATGATCCTTAACACAAAATATGACAATATCAGTGGCACTCATACTTCAGAATTTTTCACAACAAAACAAAGGGGCATTCTCAGAGGTATTCTCATACTAGGTAGCTAATCGTATCTAGGAAGGCACTCTGATTTGGCTTCTCTGCCTTGTTACATAGAGACGTCGAAAACGGCTCTCACTGACTTAAAATATTTATCTTGGAAGCCCAATCTGTACAATGAAATGTGGTTTATAGAAAAGCAATTATCTTCTTTCCAAAAAAACCCGGGTTTTAGTAATTTTTTGTTGACTTACACAACTATCAAACACTGAAGGGGAAGCTATACAAGTTGCCAATCACTGAACACATGAAAAAATCATTCCTAACCGGTTTATGTAGGGTATGAACTTCTACTCTAGCCCTGGGAGGTCCTGCCTTGTTCAGTCATCTCGACTTTGGAGTCCCCACCATAAGAAATTCAGAGAATGTCAGGACAGAGCTAAAACTGAAGTACGTTACAAGGTAGCCCAGAGACCTTAGAACTATTAATAAAACAGACTCCAAATTTCACTTTAAATGACACTTAACTAAATTCTAGATTTTTATCCAGTCAGTTTCTTTTTTCTAAGTCCTGTCTTTCATAGTTGTGCTTCTGGGATTTTCTCAGAGCCATACCAACTAGGAGTCAAGAAAAGGGATAAGGGGAATAACAGGGCTTAGTAAGCTCTGGGAATGACTGAACACGTTACGAGATGAAACAATGACAGGAAAGCTACCAAGGCAGCAGTGTCACTGCATTTGAGGTCTTTAAAAGCAAAGATTTTTCTTGTATTTATCCTAGACCCTATGACAGTAATGCCATGAACTCTACATAAATACTTGATAGGTTCTCTCTTCTAGATGGTAAAAATGAAGAGTTTTAGGGGTAGGCTAGTACAAAATAAAACTGCTCATCACCAATGAGCCTCTATCTCCATTACTTTTGTTTTCTGTTTCCAAAAAGTTCAAGTTATCTAACTGAGTAAAGGCTTAAGCCTCAACTGTCAATTTTGATACTAAACACTTTATATGAGACTACCTGAACAAAAACAGAGCTCTAAAACATACCTGCTCACATATAAATTTTTCATATGGTCCACACAGCTTGTCTCTGAACTCATACACATATTCCTCAACTGCATTTTTAGCATCATTCCTTTCTTTTTCCAGTTTATCTTGCATTATCATCTTACCCTGTCAGGAAACAGGAAAGGTTAATTCCGGTCTTCTAGTTAACTCAAACTAAATTTTAAATGTGTAGACTCTGGGGTTTTAAAAAACATGATACAAAACAAATTTTAGTGTTAACACAGTTCCAATTTATACCTAGTCAAACTCTTCCTACAAACCCAACAGACATTTCCGTTTTCTAAATACTCAGGCTGAAGTTTGATTTTTTTAACATTGTAACAGATTACACAGACTTCATATTTAATGCTTAAAAAAAAAAAAAAAAAAAACCAAGCTACTGCTTAAATGTAATTTTGTTTTCTTGTATATAAATGGTTGTCTATATTTGGATTAATACTGGCCAATGTATAACAGCCACACCACTTTGCCACATTTTAAAATCAAAGATAAATCCATGGACTACAGTTTATTGTTAAATAAACTTCTAAATACAATATTCCCACCTCAGTATGGAAAAACCAAATCTCAATTATTTCACATTTCTAGAATTATTCTAGAATTTCAGACTACTAAAAAACACAATGTATTTTAATAGAAATATTTAGTGTGCCATGAAATTCCAACTGTATTGTGCTCTGTTATGATTTACTGCCATCCAATTTTTTCACAAGAACTCAGCCTATCATGTTATATCAAGCATAATTATCTACGGCATAGCTCTAATATGAATACAAAAAAAAAATTAAACAAACTTGTTAAAAAAAATTAAACTGCAAAATTCATTAGTTTTGGCTTCATTCTATCCCTAAAACTATATAAAACTTGGGATGAGAAAGAATTATGGCCATTTATCTACTAGAAACATAGGTAACAGGGCCAAGAAACTAAACATATTTCAAAATAAAAATATTTAATTGAAGTACTTACCTCTGTCTCAATATACATGTTAAGAAGGTCTTTCCCTAACTGCCAGACCAAGTTGGCTTCAATAGGCAGCTCGACATTCACCACCTTTATTTTGGGCTTTTTAGCTTCTGGAGGCTGGTCAACTTTTTTTTCATTTGCCTTAGGAAGGGGAATAAAAAAAAGGAAAAAATTTTAAACAACCCACTTGGAAAAACACAAAAAAGATCTCCTCATACTTACTGATGACTTGGGCAAAAATAAAATCTCTACAAATCATAAAGTTAGAAGGGTCTACAGAATCACCTAATTCCCACTATTTTAAATCAGGGCTGCTATTAAATATGCCATACCTTCCTTTGGGAATTCACTGGCATGTTTTTCTCTTCTCGTATTGAACAATCTCTCCTGCTAAAGCTTTTCTTCACAAGTCTTTACTTTCTAACCCCTTTAAATATTCTTATAAGTCCCATGAGTCAAAAAGTGAAAATTACTAAATTATTCTTATCTTTATAGATTCTAGAACCTGTCACCTAAGGATAAGCTTCAACCAATGCAAAACAGGTTAGGATCATCTTAATTCCTATAATATTGTAGGCCCTATATGCTACTATGCCTGCTTCAATTACAACTAGCACTACACTGACGAGTGCCTTTTAAAATTTCCTTATGGAACTTGGAGTATATATCTCTCTCTCTACCCCATACACACACACACACACACACACACATATATTATTCTTACTATCCACCTTTGAATTGTATCATTTCTCATAAGCAACTTTGCAAGGTAAAAAGAGATAACAGTCTTAAAGTAGCAAATGGACTGATGTGACACATGCCAATGATTTATGTAGTTTTTTCAAAATATGTAAATACAGGGCTAAAGAAGTAAGTATCTCCTGTGGCCTTCAATTTTCCAAGCCTTTGCTATGCATTTCCATTTCTGCAGGTTCCTACTAATATAAATGACAAAGAACACAAATGAGCAGACTCAGTTCTATGACAGATCAGATGACAACCACAGTGTATAAACATGTATCCTGTAGGTAGGATGGTAAAATGGGAAGACACTAGCCCATGAGGCACAATAATCATAGCCATAGATAATTTTGAGGAGTTATAATGGATTAAAAATCTTAGGCACTTTATCGAAGAAAGTGGGTCTAGAAAGTTCAATGACTTGCCTAAAATTAAAGAGATGGAACTAGATCCCATGTTTCAGAGACTGATCTCAGTGTTCCTTAGAAATCACCTATCAAGTGCTATAAGCTGTATCACTATAGATGAACTAGGCAGTCAGCCTGCAGTCCTCCACACCTCATTTTCCTTCTAATGCACACAACCCTTCAATATATTATGCATGCTCTGAGGGCATGAACCACAGGAAAGAAAAATGAATCCAATCAAACATACACCTAGGAAGACAAGAGCAACAGATGCTAGGAAACAAATGGATAACAGTACATGTATGGAAGTTAAATCAAGACAAGACAACCTGATAGTACCCAATTAAACCAACTACTGACAAAACCAGCATCACAAAATGGCGTTTCAACACGGAATGGATGAGGAACCCTCTCCAAAGGGGTAGTAATGCTCCAAAAGGCTTCAGACTAGTGGTCACACCTACAACTAAGGAGCATGAGATCCTACCCAATGTCATGTTCTAGACAGGTACTAAGACTCTCAGCAAGAGCTGATGTGTATGCTCATCCCAAGTCAAGGGGTGTGCTGTTGAAACTAAGCAGCTATTTTTCCAAATAACCACCATCACCATACAACTTACCAGCGGAAAACAGAGAGCAGCTTTCAGAAATCAGAGTCAGGACCCACAGCTCACACTGGAGCTCCCAGGATCAATGAGGGGACGGAAAAATTAAAAACTGGAAACTTTTACATAGTATAAAAACCTATCCTGACCCAATGAAAGATTCTGTAATTTGCCTGAGGGTAAAAAAACCTCTACCCTCAGAATGTAAGGGAAGCCAAACCACCAAGAGCAGGCTAATTATTTACATGTACCTTGTACAGAAAATAATAAAGTTCCACAAAACGTACGGTGATTCACCGTTAACAACAGAAATTTTCCAATATCCATCTGACCATGACTCTTAAAGGTCTGATTACAAGCTGTCATTTTCCAAGGGACACAACACCACTATTTAAGTTAGCTTCCAATACCTACTGTGGAAGCAGGACAAAAAAATAATTACCTTGAAATGCAATCTGGTTATTACCAGACCACCATAATTAATTTACTTAAATTTGACCAATGGCTTGAGAGGAGAAAGAAGTTTACTAGACTCCTATAGCCCATGTATTTATCAACTGATTAGTTCAAGTGAAAACTAATCATGTAGCCCTGGGAAATATCAAGTTCTGCCTTTGGTATTAGAAGATACCTCTGCTCTTTGAAAGACAACAAACACTATACATTGGTCTCTTGTTACTTCGAGTGGCAGTTAATCAAGAGAAGCTTTTAGGTTTAAAGCAGGATATTCAATTCCCTTAATTGAACTTAAATACATCTAACTGGTTTTAGTTGAAAAATACATAGAAAATCAACAGAAAAAAATCCTACACAGAATGAAATTATTTGGTGCTTGCTCTTGAAACTGCAATTTAATGATATCATTAATGATTACATGTTGCAACATTGTCTAATGGAATGAACTAGAAGAGTCACTCACTTTGTCAGCATCTGGGATTTTGTTTTCTTCTGAGGTAAGTTCAGGTGAAGGGGGAGACTGTGAGGTTTGTTGAGCATCAGTTTGTACCTGGGGCTGTGTTCCAGCTTCACTGTTGTCTTGCTGGACATTTTTCTGAAATGAAAGCCCAGGCACAAAGGATGTAGAAAGCAGGTGTACTTGTATAAATTGTTAAAGTTATAGGGCACCAAAGACGGTACACTCAATTTCTGAAATCTGAACAGGTGGGGAGAAAAGGTACTGAATAAAAACAAAATGAACACAAAGTACTTGAAAACTTCTGTAGATATTCTAAACCTGTAAAAAATTCTTTGAATGACAGCAGTTAATATGGTTAAATAACACAAGTAAGCATTTAATTGATGTGGTAAGAATCAAGAACTCTCCCTTAGGAAGCTCATCTAAGCTTGTACAGATATTAATTCTCTAAGGCACTGGAAATAGATTAGGGTTATTACTCCAGGCCTCTTTCCTAGAAACAAGCTTCCAAACCTATTTTACCAGCAGCCATCATGGATCTCAACATATCTCCATTTTCAATATACTAAACAGTTTCATAAAATGGGCAATTATCAGTTATCTCGGAATTCATCACTTCAGTTTATAGATACCCAAGACTCACTCTGTCCCCAATTTTTGTGATCCAGCTATATCCAGTAAAGAATAAATGCTACATATTAACAATCCTAATTAAAAATTTGGTAAAGAAAAAGAAGAATGAACCCTAAGAGTTTCCTAATTTTCTTTTTTAGTAGCCCTCAATCCCTAATAAATTAGTGCTTGCTTGATCTTTACCCATCTTTGGAAGAGGGCGGAAATATTCTAGGTTAACTACTTTCTGCTCACACTGAACTCTTCTCATATTTTTCTTCTCTTAGCTTCAAGATTCTAAGATAGACACTGAAGTATTTAGGAACGAGGCATTCCTGATATCCAAAAGGTACTAAAGAGATTGAGAAAGTATATGGCACTCATCACTTAACCAACTACTGTACATTAGAATTTTTCTAGATGAGAATAAAACTAAGAATGTTTATGTTCCTTAGATGTTCTAGAAAGGTAACACAGTGATCACTAGATAACGCACTTTCTCACATCTTTACTAAAACACCACACTGCCTCCCTCTTAAGCTATTTCTAATTATTCCCTAGAAATAAACTGTAATTACTCTAATACTTTAGCTTCCTAAAATTCTTCTGTTGACCACACAGAACTAGCACTCATGCTAATGATAACAATTCTTACTATACGCTACACAGACACTTCTCGTCCTTCCTCCCACAATACAGAAAACCATGTAAAAACAAAAACAAGTTCTAAAATATCAAAGCCAATTTTGTCATACAATTTTAAACACTTTAATATTTGGTAGCTATTTCAAACAGTTTTTGTAGCAGTCTGTTTTTTAAGTTTCTTAAACGTCAGTCAACATTCGACTTCTCAATGTGTGGTCTACATCTTCAAAAAACCAAAAAAATCCCAACTCAATGAAACATCACCTACTCTGTCATATACTAGTTACTTCAAATCAAGTTACACACAATTTAGTCACAATTCACCAAATTTCAAGCTGTATATTACCACTAACTGGCAAGTGCTATTATCATTACCTAAAATTCTGATCAAAATTATTTATGAAGGAAAACATTCATTTTAACCCTTCCCTACCCACTTCTATAGCTTACAACTAAGTCAACTCTACTCAAACACAAGGGTTTATCCACAAACTTACATCAGTGTCTGTGTTTTCTGGTGGTCTCTGATTCAGACACTCCATGTCAGCTTCAGAAGACATTTCATTCTCCTCAGTTGGGACTTTCTCCACCATAGATGCCGTAGAGATGGTGAAAATGCCATGGGTGTTGACACGCACTTTGACTTTTACCCTAGATTTTTCTCCATCTTTCTGTGCAGAAACATTCTGAACTACAAAGCGGCCTAGAACAACAACAACAACAATCACAGAATCACAATTTTAGAATTAAATCTAAATCTCTGTAAAGGAGGCCAGGTAAAGTGGTTCATGCCTGTAATCCCAGCACTTTGGGAGGCCGTGGTGGGTCACTTGAGCCCAAGAGTTTGAGACCAGCCTGGGCAAGATAGTGAGATCCGTGTCTACTAAAAAAAAATAAAATAAAAAATAAAAAAATAAATAATAAATTAGCCGAGCTCAGTGGCATGCACCTGTAGTCCCAGCTACTCAGGAGTCTGAGGCAGGAGGACCCCTTGAGCCCAAGACTTCAAGGTGGCATTGAGCTGTGATCACATCACTGCACTTCAGCCTGCTGACAAAGTGAGAACCTGTCTCTTAATAAATCAATAAAAATCTACCTGTGTAAAGGAGACAGATAAGAAAAATACAAAGACTAAAAAAATAACACCTGCGAACTACTGCTGTTTTAAAATTTTCTACCCAGTCTTTACCAAATTGAAGTCCTCTAATATATAACTATGACCTCTTAAAATGTATATACTTGAAATTAATCTTAGTATGCCATAAAAGCTTTCAAAGATAAGGGCACCCTTATAACTATTTTATTTAACACTAGGCAAACACTGAGTGTAAGATACTGATAACAAGCAGTTCTTGCCTCCTTCCACCCTACTTCTCCAGATGGGTGAGCACAAACTAGACATGAAAATCTGTTTGAAAGCATAAGGAAAATGATAGCAAGCACATGCTGAATTTTAATCCTATAACCTTTTAAAGAATACCATTCTTTTGGTTAAATAATCAAAACATTTAGCTGTTTTAAATAAGGGAGGTGAGCCAAAATCTGTATGAAAGTCTGAAATTATTATGTATAATACAATGGGGTTCCAGAACATTACTAAGGTTAATAAAAGTGTAGACTTTAATCCAGACTATCTGGGCTTGAATCCTGGCTGTGTGACCTGTTACAAAAGTTACCTAACTTTTCTATGCTTCTGAGGATTGAGTCCAGTGAGCACTTACTAAAGAAGCAAGTGCTAGGTTTAAGTTATAGCCACAAATAAGTACTTTAACTCTAGAGACCACGGAGTCAAAAGTAAGTACTCTGAACCTGTTATGTGCGAAGCTCTAAATGAGATTTAACTGCCTAGTACTTAAAGTGCTGTCTATATAAACACACAGAGCTACAGATTTAATTACAATGTCACTGAAAGATGAAAGAATACACCTTAATTGTCAAATCAGTAGTTGAGGAAATATTTGCCAAAACATCCACCTATCTAAAGAAACAGCATTTATTCTGGAAAGTGGGATGTAAGATGGCTCAAGTATGTGTGACGTTTTCAGTTTCAATCAAACATGAAAAATTAGATGCCATGCCAAAAAGCTGGGATTTTATCTTCCACACAGTAATTAATGCACAGATTCCAATTTATCAAAATCTTACAAGTCTACATGCAATGATTTCTTTTCCTAACAATAAATTCATGAAAACTGTTTTAAAAACAATACACCACAACTCTGGGTCAGAACATTTTGGCCTTTAAAGTAGTAAGAAAGAAAACACAATTGATCAGGTTCGACTCCTTCAAACAATTTATTTATGAAAAGGTGTGAGGCAAGGGTGTGTCCTGAGAAGACCTAGCAATATTGGCAATTTCACCCATGGTCTGGGAAAGAGACTTACTATGGGTAAAAGTAGATGGATGGTGTCAAGTGTCCCCCCAAAATATGTACCAAAAAAAACTTATCTTTAGAAAAGATAACACAAAGGTACACTTGAGAAGTGGATTCACAATGGTCGCTGACTCAGGTTTTAAACTAGAAGTAACAGACTACAAATAACACTTAGCCTAGAGAAAAACTTAGTATTAAAAGCAGGGATAACCTTTTACATACAGACTGTATCAGAATAGTGAAAATACTAAAGTGTTCATATATATATATGTACACATATATACTTTCAAGTAACGGCAAAACTCCAAGTAACAGCAGAACTACCAAGTCATTCTATCTCTAGAGCGGATGACTCAATAAAATGAAGTTATTTCTCCATCACCATTATTCTAAATGGAAAATGTCTTCACACAGAATTATGCTCCCCTCAACATCGCTAAGAATAAGAAAACTTTTAAAGTTTGTACAATGAATGAGAAGCTAAGTCTTTAACTAAAGAGTAAAATATACACAATGAACTGCTTACCTATTTTTGCTTCTGGATATGGAACTCCTTGGGGATCAGAATAGAAAGCTTCTAGCTCAAAAGGCCCCCTTCTCAGGAAGGTGAGAACTTTGGAGAAAGGAGCAGCATGGTTTCGACTAAACACTTCATGAACACTGGAGAGAAAAGAAAAAGGCATTCAGCAGATGAAGTACTTAAATATGCTTACTGTGCTATACAAACAGAAAAGAGACTTTCTAAAATCTTTATCAATTCTATCTCATCATTTACAATACCAAAATGAGAGAAATATTTTGGTAGATTTGGTTGTTGAAAGATTCCAGGTAAATTAATGACTCCCCACTAGAGAAGTCATCTGTTAATTTTTCTTCTTTACATTAGAGTATCTGAATGCTATTTTCTGCTACATACCCTTCAGTATCTTCTGAATCGTGGTTCCAGACCAGAGATATTGGAAAAGGAACTGCATCTGTGACGGAAAATTCTCTAACTTTAAATGCCGGGGAAAGGATTGCACACTTAAAAAAAAATAAAATAAAATTATCATGAGCACATGAACACTTCCCAGTCATCTTTTAATATAAAACTGAATTCTAATGGATGGACAAGATTTTGGTTTTTTTTTTAAAAACTCACATTCCAAAATCGTTTCCAGTGTATTTCATCTAAACAAAGAATTTATTTTACCATCTAAATACTATGCCAATTACTAGGTACAAAGACAAATAATATATCTTAAGATAATGACAGTTAATCAACAACAGGTTTCATGGGGATTAGGAAAACAGACTGGTCTTTCTAGAAATGCCTTGCTGACAGCAATTTCAAGATCACTTTTGAATATGTACACATACATACATGAACAGTTCTGTCTACACTGCTTTCCAAATGTCTGAGACACCCCCAAAAGGGCCATAATGTTCAGATTTTCAAATAATTGTGTAAACGAAGAAAGCAATGGTAAATTCAAATTTGGGAAAGGCAACACCCAACAGATAGGTGGACAAATCCCTATTTAGACACGACATATAAAAATAGCTAAATAGATGATCAAGCTGAATAGACCCAAAAAAAAATCATCATTTAGTATAGGATCCTTCAAAAGAGAGGCCAAAATTAGCTCTACTTCTGAATATAAACTTCCAACATTTGAAGGAATCAGAGTTAATTAAAGGAGGCATATTCCATTATGAAGAAAAAAGCGAAAACAAAAACCCCATAGAACAGGATGGATAATACAATGGATTATCATTAATAATTAGTATCTACCTATTCTTCCTTTTATAAGTATACAAAGAGAGTCAGTCTAAATACCTTTGTTTACAGAATCCTGTTTTATATTTTAAAAACTGCTAACTAGCTTAAAACTCAAATATGTCAACTTGAAACTTTATTTAAAACTATTTAAATAAAGTTTAGATCTTTTTTGACTGTAATATCCTAAATATAAACTAGTATTTTCTTTTTTACCAAATAACTTCCAGATTTGGTGTTTTTCACCAAACTAACTTCACACTTCTGGGCTGCCTTTTTATCTGATAGGCAGATTAAAAATCAATTTGAGGATAAGAGAAGGTTATTTTCTAATACCATTTGTTAATACTCCTAACACCCTGAAAACTTGCCCCAAATCAATTCCTTATTATATCAGATTAGATTCTAATTCCCTGTGTGCTTTGTAAGTAACAACTGCCACCACCACACAGTTTATTAGTGTTTCAGCTGTGTTTTCTGTGATATCCCCAGAATCATACCTGTTTTTGATTCTCAGCTTGAGAAACACCAGCTTGGTAGTTCTATTAATTGAAATTCACTGGATCTTTTAGATTTGAGTGGCCTTATCTCCCTACAGCTTTACGGGTTTGTTTAAAATGTCCTTCTGCTACCTAGACACAGGTCTCTGTTTATTATCCTACCATGATGACATACACTGGAAACTGTTTTTAAGGACTGTCCACCAAGCAAAAGCAGAGTTGAGAAAGTACCTGTAATGCACATCCTCTGGCTACTGCTTCATCTGCATTGAGTGTTGTGCTAATATCTTTTCCAAAGAATTTGGCAATTCTTTCTTTCACAGCTGGAATTCGTGTAGCACCTCCAACTATCTCAACTGCACTCACATCTTCTACTTTGAGATGAGTTTGTTCCATCAATGAATAAAGGGGTACTTCTATCTTTTGCAGAAGTTCAGCACAGAGTTCTTCAAATTGTGACCTTAGCAAATGAAAACTTGTTTTTAGAAAGGTTAAGACCAATATCCTGTCCTACTTTTGATAACCCAGTGAATTTCATTATTTTCCCCCTCAGACACCCTGGATCCCACATGGGCCAAGTTTAGCTGTACTGTAGTTTACAGCTCTTTTGTCTTTGATAAATATACCAAACAGGTGCAGAAAGATAATGAGGAAGACAATCAGTTCTCCTGTTATTACTCAAATAAATCATTTTATATTGCTTATGACCACCATTTTACTTCTAAAATTTTTTCCCCAGAGACAGTCTTGCTGAGTGCAGTGGCACAATCATAGCTCACTGAAGCCTCAAACTCCTGGGCTCAAGGGATCCTCCCACCTCAGCCTCCTGAAAAGTTGTGACCACAGGCAGGTACCAACAGGTCCAACCCTTCTAAATGTTTTGATCTGATTCTCATTACTTTCAATGGTTATTTCCAGTCCCTGCACAGTATCTCTGTGAAACCAGTATTCAATTACTGGCCCAGAAATACTAAAAAGTGAAAATACCAAGAAGACTTGAGGGTAGTAGTTAGACCCATGGGAGTACTTAGCAAAGGTATTTTTAAAAGTCCTCTTCACATAAGCGCCCCTAGAGCTAGTGGTGATAAAAACAACAGCATCTGCAGCCACAGGCGTGTAACGCACAATTCTCAAATGTAGGCCAAGACTCACGACACCCACTAGAACTGACACCTGGGCTACTTTCAAAAAAAGTTCCATCTAATTAATCTGTAGAATTCAAGACACACCTGTTCATCTTTCCGGAAACATCTTTGTCATTCATAAAGCATTCGATATTCAGTGGAAGGTCTGTGCTGTTAGAGCTCATTAGCTTTTTCAGTTTTTCACACTCCTGATACAGACGAAGGAGTGCTCGTATTTTGGATTTTGCATCCAACTTGTACTTAGTTTTAAATTCTGCACAAAAATATTCCACTAACTTTTCATCGAAGTTTTTTCCTCCTAAGAAAGGATCAAAAGCTGTTCCCAGTACCTAATTTGGTCGAAACAACAAATAGTCTGGTTATTTTCAATCACATTTGTAACTAGTATCTTAAATATTACTACCCAAACAATTAAAGACTAAGAGACTCAAGACTATATTTAAATTATAACATGAAATCCAAATCAGTCAGGAATAAATCTCTAAGATATTTTTGCCTTTAAATGACTACATAGAAAATAACTGCAAAAGTCTTTTCTTTCTGAAACAAGAACACTTAAGAGTATGCTAAGACAATTACATCATCTTTATGGAGATCAACCTTAGCAACCGTTTCTTGTTAACATCTCTACCTAAAATAAAACTCTTCATTACCAAGAAGAAAAAGCCTAGTAAAGAGGCTCAGTAGCTTAAAGTCACAACACTTAATATGTTTTGGACACTGAGTTCCAATGTATGGCTTTACCTTCAATTTTCCCTTGTTGAAAGCACAGGCAGACACTTGAAAAGCTGAATGTCCCATATCAACAAAAACCACTATCCGAGGTTTCTCATCCAGGCTTGGGAGATCCTGCTTATAAATTCCGTAATTCAAAGCAACTAAAAAAAATAAGTATGTTTCAATTCCTCGGTTCACATTTTCTTAGGAATCTCACTGTTACATAAAATTACACATGGAGGAAGCTTGACTATTAACTTGAAACAATTAAAGGTGAACACATTACATTCCTTTTATACCTGACTTCACACTGATTTTCTTGGAATTATTACTCTCTTTCTGATTTCAGAACAATGCTCTATCACTTTTCAATATATGGAGATGTGCTAGACAAAACATGTATGGCGTGAATACAGTGAAACATAACCACGTATCACACAGAGTATCAGACTCATTATGCAATACTTACATTTCAACCACAACCTGCTAGGACACTGCTTATCCAAAAAAATTAAGAATTTAATATACAACTACAGCAACTGCAGTTCCTACCAATTTTCTTTTAGATCTGAGGTAAATAGCTGAACAACCCTAAAGTTTGTTTTCTTCTGAACTTTAAACTGTATTTCTAAACATGTATACCTAAGAACGTATTTTTACCAATATTTAAGTTTTCCAAAAACCTAACAAATATGTGAGTAGAACTTTTCAGCATAAAAACTGACTTTTTTCCTTAAGTGATTTTTTGTTCATCTGTAATCATAATAAACTAATGAAAGCTCAAGGAAGAGATGCTGTGATCACCACTGTATATCCACAATACCTAGCGTAACACATTCAGATAGTACAGGCTTAAAGCAATATTTGATAAGTGATCACCTATCTACAGTTCAGTAAATTTTTTTTTTACACTAAACCAATTACTTGTAAGCCAAGGTAGTTTTAAAGCCCAGAATTTTAAGCTTGTGGGAAAACTTGTTTCCTAACTATAAATGCATTGTAAGGAAACAAAGTTAAATCCAACCTACATTTTCAAAGGAAGAAAAAACATGAAATTCTCTAATGAAAGCAGATTCAGAAGTTTGATAAAGTACCAATTTCTCATTAACCATAAGCATTGTTAAGAGGTACATTTTTTTCAAATCTGACTCGATTTTTTGATAGGCTGTGTTTCTGTACCTATACGAAAGTAATAGCACTGAACATCCATAATTCTGATAGTATATTCACTTCTACACGACAAGTGCTTTTTCCTTACCAGCTGTCATGTCATTCATAAGTCTTAAACAGTTTAGGCCAACAATCTGTGCAGCATCTAATACAGATCGCCTCTCAGCATCTGTAAAGAAGGAGGGGACCTACAAACAAACAAACAATTCTGAATTATCTAGAACACAAAATATACTTAGAAATTCCTCACAAACCACTTTTTTTTTTTTTTTTTTTTTTTTGAGACGGAGTCTCGCTCTGTCACCCAGGCTGGAGTGCAGTAGCGCGATCTCCACTCACTGCAAGCTCCGCCTCCCAGGTTCATGCCATTCTCCTGCCTCAGCCTCCCATGTGGCTGGGACTACAGGCACCCGCCACCGCGCCCGGCTAATTTTTGTATTTTTAGTAGAGGCGGGGTTTCACCGTGTTAGCCCGGATGGTCTCGATCTCCTGACCTCGTGATCCGCCCATCTCAGCCTCCCAAAGTGCTGGGATTACAGGCGTGAGCCACCACGCCCGGCCACGAACCACTTATAAATTCACAACAGTCCAGCTAAGTAGGTGTCTCACCAAGTCACAAAACAGAAATAGGGCTTTAGTTTCCTGCAAGCTCCTTAACCTTCAGAAACAGTAACTACTTTTGAAAAGACTGTCCCAAAATTACAGGATCAAAATAGTCTTTACTATAACCAAGTTTAAGCTGAAATAAAAATTAATCAGGAGTTTCATAAGACATATTAAAAGTTACATAAATCTAAGAGAAAACTTGAAATTAAAGTGGATTAAATCTGCTTCCAAACTAATCATAAGTTTCTACTGGCATTAGGAAATTATAACACTAGGTCAACATTTAATGTTTAATACAATTAAACTATAGGCAAAAACTACAGGAACTTAAAGAGCTAACTCTAACATATGCCAGCCACCACCCTTTCAGTTCAGTTCACTGAGGTACTCCTTAATTCAGTCAACATGTGAAGATTACAAAATCACTTTTTGGCAAAGCCTTTTGATTCTCCTAAGAGTGAAAACAGCTCAAGGGCTGAAGTTTCTTACAGCATTGACTTGTGCCATTCTAGCTGTAATTCTTTTTGACTGCCTTCTAGTGCAGCACTTCAGGATACTACTATTCAGGAAAAAAAGTATCTAACAACACATTCATAGAATCATTTCAGTGCAAAGTACCTAAGTTTAGTACAGTGATTTTTCCAAGTTGTCCAAAATATTTGTAGATGCTTGAGAGAGAGACATGAGCAAGAGCAAAGGTAGATCTCTGCTCACCTTTCAAATCAGAACACTTCTTCCATCAGCTTCTCAGTTCACCAGGGGAAAAAAATTGTGGCAAAAAAAAAAAAAAAAAAAAAAAGGAAGGGAGACTGGGGAGGGAGAAGCCACTGACTTCTAACTTAATTCTTTAATTTTGCCAGAGATTAAAACAATTCCCATCTTGCAAGGACAATAGGAGAAATGTTAGCCCGTCTGCCTCATTCATTCACAAAGGCTTCTTGCTGACTGATCTCAGTTGGCCACATTGCTCATACTATAGCGCAAAGACCATGCTGTATTTAAGTCCAAAAGCATACCCCACAACGTGTCAAGAAGTGACCCAAGACATCTGGGTGAGCAGAATTTACCTTTCTGGTGTCCAAAAAAAAGATGACTTTTGTTCATTTCAAGTACCCCTTGACAGTCTAACTAGTAACTGTCCACTGAAGGTAACAGGCTTGCTAGTGCTAAAAATTTAGCTTTTGTCACTACTGGTAGGCTACATTTTAAAACTCCTAATGCACTCATTTCTCAATGAAGGGTAGAATTCTTTCACCTGTGAAAAGCTCCTGTGTTAAATGTACAAGCCTGATAGTGCAGCAACTAACTATATTAGAATACTCCCACATGGAACCACTCAAAATCTGTATTTTCAAAAAGCCTCACATGAGATTTTGATTTCCAGTCAAGAACCTTTGCAGCTTCTGGCTAAAAATACCACTCAAATCTACTTTGTAATGCTCTGGAACACATGTTAATACAGTCCAGTAGAACATGATCTCTAGTAAAAGAACAGCTTTCACACATTTGATACTTAAAAGTAATACAAAGAATGCCAAATGAAATAACACACACTGCCTTGCGGAATTACACTTACTGAAATAACACAATCTGTTACTGGTTTCTTGAGGCTGTTTTCAGCAGTTTCCTTCAGCTTAGTCAACAACATGGCTGTTATCTGCTCCACACTAAATAGATGTTCTTCACCCATGTACATCACCTATATCGAAGGGAAAAGATGTTTTAAACATTGTAGTACTTGAAGCTACATGCCAGTATTTAACTTCCAAATGTTAGCACACATTCCCTTCCATAAAATCTTTACTGTTGTAGTGGTTTTGGAAAGAAGGAAGAAAAGGAGGAGAAAGGGAAGGGGAAAGAGAGAAGGGGGAGAGAAAGGAAAAGAGAAAAAAAAAAAAAGGAAGAAAGAACTTCTACCTAAAGATGAAGGGGAGGGGAAGAAAGCTAGGGCAGATATACCCCACCCAAAGTCTTAGTCAAAACATGAAAGAAGGTAGTAAATTTCCACTCTAACTGAAGAGATGAATCACTGGGATAAATATTATTGTGTGTTGATCACAAGACAGGAATACCTCTGCAAGTTTAAAAAAAGATTCCTGGTGTTATTACACTATTGCTCTCCCCACAATTGCAACTGGGCTGTCTCAGAACAGACTTTTATTTGATACATGAACACAATGTCGACTTTTTTTCCAACATCAAATAAACTTCAATTTTATAATTGCCAAAAAGTCAGAAGAAACACAAATTAAGTTATAGCATATGTACTACCATTTGAATAATTTTCAGACAATTTAGCATCTATCTACGATACTTTAAAAAGAGCTGAATAAAAAACAAAAAGACCACCTGGTGTAATTAAGAAATGTGAGTAGTAACTCAAATAAGTTCGTCTTTTTAAGTATTAATAAGTCAGTATTTTTCTCTATGGATGGATGAAGGAGTCTCCTATCAAGGAATCTAAGGTTGCTCAATTATATTACCTTTATTCCAACTCCACCATTTTTCAATGGAACCAAATCGTAACTTAAGTTTTCCTTCTCCTTTTGAATGAAGGGGTCATTGAATGCTCGGCCATGAAATCTTTTGAAGTTAGACACCGTATTGTTTGCATGAGTGATTTGCTGCAAAAAGAGGTTTGAGATTTTAATTTTTTTTCTCTAATTTCACCACCTACCAGTACTTTCAGTAATTTTATTTAGTCACTTTACAATTCGGAACCAACCCCATGAGTGCACATAAGCTGCCCTGAGGCCCATCAGTTTCACTGAAATTCCCATCTATGAACAGATTTTATTTATACTTTTTTCTTCTCCTATAGAAAATGCCAGAAGGTAAGCAGCAAGACAGAACAAGAGGCAAAATAGTGTGACTACAGACTTTAAAGCAGATTTCAAAATCTGTAAGATAAAAAGACAGTGAAACTATCACTAAAGGCTCTGAACACACAAGAATTTTATCACTTGTTTCATTCCTTTTTCCCCCCACTAAACTTGTGAAGTTTTATACCCAATGAATGAACGGATATAGTAGTGCTATAGTCAAATTATAATTTTGTTTAAAAAAGTTAATTTTTATAGCTGAGCATGACTGACTGAGAGGCTGAGGCAGGAGAATCGCTTGAACCTGGGAGGCAGAAGTTGCAGTGAGTCAAGATAGCACCATTGCACTCTAGCTTGGGCAACAAGAGTGAAACTCAGTCTCAAAAAAAAAAAGTTGATTTTTATAGTCTAATAAATTGCTAAGTGGCCAGGATAGACATTCTGTGTCAGAAAATACATGGATTGCTACTGTTCCTAGCAACAGCATGAAATGCTAGTTATCTACACCAAAAAGTAGGAGACTGAAGAGTAATTCAAAAAGTTTCTAAGTGACCCAATGTTTTCAACAGCATGTGCATATTGTGAAGGCCTGAGAGCCATGGTTTTTATAAACGAGACACTGAACTGCTACCTTACACACCTGGTGCACGTCTGTTAAACTGCTGTAAGACATGGTGTGTTTTTAATCCACAGTTTTGGTTAAATATTTTAGGTAAACTCTAGATCGAAAAGCCCCACTTCAGAGCACATTTCATTCAAACGTACCTCATTTGAAACAAGAAATAACTGTAAGATTGAAAACTAAGAATTCTGAAATTATTAGCTTAAAAATACCAAAACAGTCTACTACTTACTTTTTCTCTTACCTAGTTCTTTGAATAAAGGAAGAATACAGTTAGCTTGGCAGTGCTAATTTTCAAACAACATAGAATTCAAGCGAGTTTAGGTCTTAAAATTCCTTATGATCTAAAACTGAGATGTAGTCTACTGGTCAAATGTGAGTCTCAACAGATCCTTCTCACATAACCACAAAGATGCAACAGAATTTTAGGTCTAGGTTATCAATATCCTCAATGGGCACATTTAGAGGATTGTTACAACTGAAGTCCCACTATCCTTTTGAACACATCATTTTGAGTGTGCCTATTTCTCCTTTCTTTTTTCACCCTTTTGTTATATCGCTCTTCCAATGTAAAAAGGAAATACAGTTAAATCCAACCTACATATTCAAAGGATTGGAAAACATGAAAGAATTTTCTAATGAAAGCAGATTCGTAAGTTTGATAAAGTGCCAATTTCTTATTACAACATAAGCATTTTAAGAGACAGATTTTTGTTTTCAAACCTGACCTGATTTTTTAATAGGTCAGTACTACATACATTCTGTAACATACAATACAGTACTAAGATACAGTCCAAAATTTTCTTTTTTAGCAATACTATTTTCTGTATTTAGAAAAATGTCTTCTATTTCAAAGAGCCTCTCAAAGAGCATTTCATATATCTTTCACTGCTTCTCTCCACCAAGAGGTCTGCCTAGATCAGTGCTGTTCAATAGAATTATATGTCAGAATAAAGGGGAGCTACCTACATAAAATTTTCTAGCAGCCACACTAAAAACTAGTAAGAGATTGGATTAATTTCAATTAACTTAGGGCAATATATTTTAAAAATTATCACTTCAATAAGTAGTCAATAAAAAAAATTGATGAAATACCATACTTTACTTTTCAATTTGATTAAAAAGTAAAAAAATCTCGTGTGTATTTTATACTTCACATTTTGATTCAGACAAGCCACATTTCAAATACTCAATACAGTACATGGCTACTGTATTTTTTAAACAGCACAGGTCAGGACAAAAATATCTCCCAGTCCTGAAAACTGGCTAGCATATATAGAAAGCTGAAACTGGATCCCTTCCTTACACCTGATACAAAAATCAATTCAAGATGGATTAAAGACTTAAATGTTAGACCTAAAACCATAAAAACCCTAGAAGAAAACCTAGGCAATACCATTCAGGCCACAGGCATGGGCGAGGACTTCATGACTAAAACACCAAAAG
>NW_012108820.1:997528-1035701 GCF_000951045.1 Mandrillus leucophaeus
AGGAGGCTGAGGCAGGAGAATCGCTTGAACCCGGGAGGCGGAGGTTGCAGTGAGCCGAGATAGCGCCACTGCACTCTAGCCTGGACAACAGAGCGAGACTCCATCTCAAAAAAAAAAAAAAAAAAGTGAAGGTTGGTAAATTAGAAAGTTAAAGTCGATCTTAATAAAACAAGACAAAGGGAACAGAAGGAAAGAGTATCATCATCTGATGGTTCACAAATACATTTTTAAAACTCAAAAATACGTAAGCTTAAGCACACTTTACCCTCTTCTATGTCTCCTGAGATTTTCCTTTTAAAAACTCCCCCTTAAAAAGTGATCCGAATTCTTTCAAGGAACATACCTGATTTTTGGCTGCAACTCCAATTGTTCTATTTTTTGATCCAAATGATATGACTGACCTAGAAAAAAATATATTTCAAAAATGTTAAAAAGCATAAATGTTGATATTTTAAACTGACAAGGGAAAAATTCTAATATAAATGTCCTACCCATGAGGAGGTAGGGAACAAGCATAGCACAATTTTAAAGTCTATAGCTTTCATCAGATACTCAAAGGGGGCTTCCACTTAACTGCTGCTCTGAGAATCCAACCTAGGTGGCAGTTCCACCACCCCAAAAACGTCTGCTCATGGCTCAGGAATCCTCCAGGTTCCCAGTTATTACGAACTGAACATTAACTTTGAAAATGTTTTAAATACGTAAATGGTATTATTAACTTGACCCTACACACATGACTCACAAAAAATAGGATGTGACTCTACCTTTCAGTCACCAACTTTGTACACATCTAAATGTCATTGTCATACCGACTTTTGTTCTGATATATCAGCTGCTTCTTCAGAAATCAAAGTTTTTATGCTAACGCAAACAAATGAACCCAAGTTACACCTCTGAAGTTTCAAGCGCACAGAGGTTCCCATCTGGGAGATTCTACCGGAGAAAGAAAAAAAGGATGCACAACAAGTACCACCGCAAAACAATATAAATGTCGAGGAAAAGGAGTAACTAATCAGTTACATCAAATCTGCTTTGAAGAGATGGAAGGTGACTTGTAACCGCGAGACAACCTTCTCAGCCACCATGGAAATGCAACCCCGCAGTACCCAGAGCAGAGACAAGCTCAAACGTCTTGTGAGGAGACAGTAAGTGAATTAGGTTTTCGATTAAAGGAGTTATCTAATTCTGGATTACTAATCCAAATATAATCTAATTTTGGGTGAGTTACTCCTACCTGCTTAGGTAGGAGTAACGGTAAATGAGATGAGCAGAACGGGAAAATACTGAGGGCATTAAGTACCACCTTACAGTTTAAATTTGCTGTAACAGAAACATCCTCGAACTACATTTATCTGAGCAAGTGTTAAAAAGAACAGCAGCCTAAATGCCAGAGAAGTGTCCAAGCAGAAGCTAGACAAGAAACCGTCCAAAATCAAGAGCATCATTGTAAGTTCAGAATAACTACAGACTTGCAGAATGGATCTACTCATTTTCCTAGGGGAGAATCAAATTAATTGTACTAAATAGCAATTAGTAGCTGATGCAATAGTGTCAACCATAGTTACAGTTTAACAAACATATTAAGGGCAACTCCAATCTTGCCCTCAGTGCACATTTTTCAGGACTGTACTTTTTGTCTTTGGTTTCACACAGTAGTCACTGTATAGCACAATTTTTTTTTTCCTACTCTCCTCTGAAAAGCTTTTTCTTTTATTGGATCAACCAGAACAAAGTATAAACTGCACCTAAGCATGAAAGCCTGAAATACTCTTTTCTTTCTTACCAAACTCCAATTGAAAAACCTTAACACAACCAAAAAACAAACTTATATCTGCAGCGGTAGACGTGCAGGTTGCTCAAAACAGTCTTGCTAACGTTACTAACACTGCCAAATATTTTTGCCTCAGATTTTCCACTCAACTTTCATAAACGTTCTCAGCACCCAAATAATTGTATTAGCCCAGTCATTCTGCCTTTGGATTCAATGTTTTCACTTTGCACTTTTCATCCTGGGCTTGGGACATTTGAAAAAAATTACTAGGTACAGTAATTGCCTTGAGATGGAAGCATTTGTTTTCATCAGTGCACATGCAGATATGTTTGTATATATCCTCGTCCGAAAATATCCCTTCACGAAACTTGCTTTTTAAAATGTTGCCCTTTGCCCACCCTAGGCTCCTACAGAATATTTAGTTCAGTGACGACATCCATTCTCTTGTGGCGTTCTAGCCCAGAAGTATGCAATTTTTATTCTTTTACATACACTGTGCAAAATTAATTTTAAAAATACGGTTTACAATTCCTCACAAATGGCAAAGAGCAAAAACGAGAACGTTTACATATTTCGACAATGATCCCGGGCATTAAGGCCAACAATGTTAGCAACGGAGAGACTGGGTAAAAAGAGGTGGGCTGATCTTTCATAGGACTGCTTCCGTGGTCGCTAACAACAGTTCGCCTGCTCACTGGACAAGCAGCGACACAAGCTCTGAAAGCTTCCAATTCATTTCGAGATTCACAATGCGGAAGAAAAAGCCCGGCAGCCCGGCTCCGCGGTGCGCAAAGATATGCGCGGAGGGAGGAGGACAAGCTGGAGGCGGCTCAGCCAGCTCAGAAAGGCCGGGTGGGGATATGGGGGCGGCCGCGAAAGGCGCAGGCTGCAGCCTGCCAAGACAAGGGAGCGTAGTCGCGGGCTTTGCCGCAGCCCGACCCCCAGGAGGTTTTGAAATCCCCCAGTAGGAAGCCCGCACAAAGTGACGACCCGGTGTCTCGACTCTGGGACTCTTCTCGCCCCCGTGAATCCCTGAGACAATCCCTTTTCCAATTCGTGGTGGCAAGCCCCCCATCCATCCTCTGGCCGGGTCGCTGGTCCCTAGTTCCACGGAGGGATGCGCCGCTGCCCAAACACCTCCGTTTGCCGCGGTGATCGGTGTAGCCAACCAGCTTGGGGTCCCCACACTAAGAGCCCAGAACCTCCTCCCATCCACCCTCGCAGGCTCCCACTTACGGGGTGCACCGATCGCTGAACTCATTGGCGATGGTCTCGATGCCCCCGGCCCGGGCCACCGCGATGTAGCAGCTCTGCGATCCCACGTCCAACCCCACCACCGACATGGCCGGCTCGCGGTCCGCCTCCGCCTCGGGTCTGGGTCTGCGTCCTTTGGCCGCCTGCCTGCTCCTCCTGCCGCCGCTTTCTGCCCGGCCGCGTTCGGCTCCGGCCCGCGGGGTCTGGCCGCTCCTCTGACACTCAGAAGGACACACGGACAGCCGGCCTGTCAGGCGCCTCCTACTCCCGGATGACAGCGGCGGCTGGCAGACGAGAAGCCCCGGGAGAAAGCCGGGCTCAGTCTCCGCGGGTCGCTCCGCACCTCCGGTTGCCTGCCTCTACCGCAGCTCGCACACCGTCGCCGGGGCTGAACTACCGACCCAAAAGGGGAGGTCCCACTTCCTCAGCCTTATGTATCGCACTGATCAGAACTTTCCAGAATCTGCGGCATTTACTCACCGGCGCCTCCACCGGCCCCTCCACGTGCCACTTCCGCTTCCTTCTTCTCGAGCCTTCTGGAAAGATTCTACCCAATGGGCGGCCGGTCCCCCGAGAACGGTGGCCGTTGCCATGGCAGCGACAGGGCCGCTCCCGTGCCATTGGCTCAAGCCTGCCTCCGCCCACTCCCGCCCTAGCCGAAGGCATTTTGCTGCCCTAATAAAACAGGCAACGAAGAATGACTCCAAAACTCGGAATAATCACAATTTGCTACTGGGAGGTGGTATCCGACCCTTAGCTCTAAAGGGAGGCTGAACGGGCGGAGAGAGACCCCATTTTTGCAGAGACCCCAGACACCAGGACGGTGGGGAGGCTGGCCAGCTGTCCGGAGAGCATGTTGGGAATCGTAGTCCGGCCGGGAGAAGTGTGCGCCTTGCATGCTGGGATGTGTAGTCCTTGTCGCAGTGCTTGCTGGGACCCGGCTTTGTCTTCTGGGACTCGCGGGAGAGGCTGGGCTGGGTTCTGTCTGGCGCCTTTGCGCGCGTTCCCTGGCAATAAGCGTCATTTTGTTCGTTTGTTTTGTATTCGCTTCTATTATTGTCTGGATTACCCGGACAACTGGTGCGTTACGACTTAGGAGAAGGAACACCAGTTTAAACCGCTTATAATAAAAGCAAAAGGGTTTTGTTAAGTGTTCTTGTATTCATCAGCCAGCAGGATGATCTTTTGTGGAGTAAAATGTCAGGTTTTTGTTTTTTTGTTTTTTTTTTAAGAAAGCGATTTTTAGTTGTGACGTCATTTGGCAGGCTGTTCACAGTATCACTTTCTGCTTATTTTTAATACGTCTGATTTAAGCCGACGCTGTTCTACCCTGCCACTCCTAGTCATAAATTGGTGCTGTGTGTAAGTTTTGCTTCTTGTTTGATGTGAAGCGGTTTCTCTTTCTTTCCCTCAAAAGCGATGTCCCCGTAAACGTTTGTTCAGTGAAGAGACAGGGTAAGAAAAGGTGGAACTGTGTTGCTGATAACTATCAAGTCTTTTATATCCTTTTATGTCTTTTTAAGTTTGCTTCTGATCCCTGAGTTTACCTTATGTCAGGCACGTGGAAGTATAAGCACAGTTCAAGTGTGTTGTTGGATAAGCGTGTAATTGAATAAGGGGTTGTAACCTAAAGTTAGAAAAATCTAAAAGAGTGTGAGAATTCCTCCTTGTCCATCAAAACAAGTAGGTTAAGTCAGAGGCAGGTTTACAAAGGCCCAGGCTTATGTTACATGTAAATTGTATGTGCTTTTGCCAGTTTTCTGGCCACTTAGGTGGCTTACTTAACATGCTTCAGTTAACTCACCTTTAAAATGGGAGCGATAACAGTTATCACAGGGTTGTGTTCTTAAATTTGGACATACAGTTAGCTGTAACTATAAGTTATTTTTGTTATGCATCCCAAAAACTTGGTTTCTGTCCCCACCCCCCGCCCACCAACTTTTTCTTGCATATCAAAACCTTGTAATAAAATCCATGGAGACATAGCAATTTTGAAGAGAAAGAACCTTTGAGATTATTTGGTCTGCTTCCCACATTTTAACTGCTGTACGAAGAGGAGACATGAACAGTTTTCAGTCTTTGGAGCCAGACAGATTTGGGTCAGGTTCAAATCCTTGGCACTCTACTAAGATGTTTTATATAAAGTACAGCTTGTAAGGGCACGAGGCCTCCTGGAATCAGACTTCATGGGCTTGAATCCTAGCTATTCTTATTTGTGAGCTGCGTGACCTTGCGATAATTACTAAGCCTTTCTATATTCCACCTCATAGTGTTTATGTAATGATGGAAACTGTATATAAAGCACTAAACAGATAGCATTAGTAATATTACCTATGTATTGTCTGTAATCTTTGTCAGATTCCTCTTTGCCCTCTGTTTCCTCGACTGTAAAATGGAAGTAATACTTATTTTTGCTAGGATTTTGGAAGGATTCAATATGAATAAAACATAGGGTATGGTGGTATCTAATAAATTGTAGTAATAGAAGTAATATCATCCAGTGAAAATACAAACTTTAATCTCGTACTGTTGTGGATGCTTTGTATAGTCATGTTGTAGCCCCCTTTTATTTAATCGATTCACCTTAATTATTTAGCACAACAGGTAAGTGATAAGAGGTTGTAAAATCTACCATATTTATTATCTAATTGAAATTCTTAGCTGGGCCAGGCATGATGGCTCACATCTGTAATCCCAACACTTTGGGAGGCTGAGGCAGGAGGATCCCTTGAGCCCAGGAGTTAGAGGCTGCAGTGAACTATGATCACTCCACTGCACTGTAGCCTGGGCAACAGAACAAGAGCCTGTCTCTAAAAATAAAAAATAATAATTCCTAGCTAGGTGCAGTGGCTCCTGCCTCTAGTACTAGCCACGTGGGAGGCTGAGGCATGTGGGTTGCTTCAGCTCAAGAGTTGAAGTCCTGCCCACGCAATATAGCAAGACTACTAAAAAAAAATGTGGCCGGGCGTGGTGGCTCATGCCTGTAATCCCAGCACTTTGGGAGGCCGAGGCAAGCGGATCACAAGGTCAGGAGATCGAGACCATCCTGGCTAAGATAATGAAACCCCGTCTCTACTAAAAAAATACAAAAAAATTAGCTGGGCGTGGTGGCGGGTGCCTGTAGTCCCAGCTACTCCGGAGGCTGAGGCAGGAGAATGGCGTGAACCCGGGAGTTGGAGCTTGCAGTGAGCTGAGATTGCGCCACTGCCCTCCAGCCTGGGCGACAGAGCAATACTCCGTCTCAAAATAAAGAAATAAATTAATTAATTCACTTTTATCACTTTATTTTATTTTATTTATATGTTTATTTTATATATTTTTATTACACATAGAATTTATCACACTTTCTATTGTAATGTCAAAAATTATTAAATGAGACTTGGACCAAATAATGACAATCCCTACAAATCCTTGTTATGTAATTATGAGTCCAATTAGGTTTCATTCCATATTTGTTTTAGAGAATACCAAAGACGTCAAAATTGGAAGCAGAAACAGACCGCTTCCAAAGAACAATAAAACAAAAATGCAAAATTAAGAAAAGCCCAAACAAAAATGCCATTCAAAGCAATAATATGCAGTAGATATAAAAAACTATGCCAGGCTTCCTTAAAAGGAGGAAGAGATGGGCAAAGGAGGGGATATGCAGATAGAGTAATATACATGAAAGGGCCTATGACCTTCAATTTCTGGTATCAACCAGTATGGCGGTCTTCTCTATAACCAGCATAATTCCAGGGGCTGGAGGGTTACAGAAGTAGTATAAAACTTGTTCTAAATCAAGATGTGTTTTGTCGCCTCTCTACAATGCTAGGGCATCATCGTGAATACTCAATTATCTGAAATCTTGTCCATTTGAACCTTTTTCCGTATTTGCTTACCAAAAGATTTTTGTTTTCTTCTTATATATTAACCTGAAAATTTATCCTTTAAACCTTAATTGGTTCTGCTAAAACCTATTTTGGCCTTATTTTAAGTTATATTAGAATGATCATCTGAAAATAGAAATGCATGGGGAAATAATGCAGGGAGCAGAGACTTATAAAAAGATACACCTAGAAGTAAGGTAAGTATGTTTTGTCTGCTAGGACATGGAAAAGGATATGGATAAGATATGTAAAATGTTGTTTCTTTTAATCTAAAAAGGATCATCATATTTTGTAATAAATGTGGCAGACAAAAACTCAATGTGTAGGAAAATGTTCATGTCTGTCCCCTAAACTAACTGTGAGCCACTTTCCCATTGGAACACCGTGCTCAGGCACACTGGCCCCCTACCCCACATAAACACAAGGTGTTCTTTTATTCCCCTGACTAGAAAATTATTCCTCAGGCTTCTGGCTAGGCCAGTTCCTCATCCTTTAAGGCCTATTGAAATCTTCACCACCTGTAGAGAAGGTTTCTGAATGCCCACCCAGTAAGCACATTACCCTTCCCCAAAGTATACCCAGTTTTTGTTCAGTTAAGGAGAAGCTGGTGCCAGCCCGAGCGCCCAGGGTGGTCACTGTTTGGCTTAGGCCAATCAGCACATCCTGTTCCCCCTGGCCACCATCATTGGTTCAGGGATGGTTAGGTGACCTAGGCAGCCCAATCAGGGTGACTCTCAGGACTGTGGTTTAGAATGCCTGGATATCGGGGTATTTCTCTGCCCTTTTCACCCCTTCTACTCCCTCCATCTTCTTCCTCCAGGTGCTGTTGTGTGAGGTGATGAGGCCCAGAACAATTACAACAACCTTAACCTATCATCCTGAAAAGGAAATGACACATGGAGGTGGATAGAACTAAGAAAATTAAGTTGGAGCCTAGGGCTAAGTCAGTCTTGAGAACCCCACTCTACCTCTAGATTTAAGTTATGCCAGCCATACATTTCCTCACCACTTAAGACACCTTGAATTGGGGTTTCTGTTACTTGCTACCCAAAGCAAGTAACCTCCTCAGGAAGGTCTTTCATGACCATATTACCTAAAGCACATCCTGGTTCACTGTCTATTGTCATCCACTGATTTCCTTCACAACATGTACCACACTCTATACTACAACATACAGCTGCAGTGATCTTGGTGTGTGTGTGGGGGTGGGGGTGGGTGTGTGACTTCCTTCTTTGAATTGTCTGACTCAGAGGGCAGTGACTGTTTTTCTTCTTTATAGTGCATTATAGATGCTCAATCAATATTTGTTGAATAGTTGAATGAAAAAAACAAACTTACTGGGAAAAGCTTTTCTCTAATGCAGAGTTTCTCGGCCTTGGCACCGTTGACATTTTTTGCTGGATAGTCGTTGTATGGGCTGTCCTGCGCCTTGAATAATTAACTGCATCCGTGGCCACATCCCCCTAGATGCCAGCAGCAGTGTCCTGCTCTTCCTCTTGCCCCCACCCCCCACCTCACCCCTGGCCCAATTGCAACAACCGAAAATGTCTCCAGACATTGCCGAATGTCACCAATGAACAAAATTGTCCCTGGTTAAGAGCTGTAGCTTTGATTAAGCCTAATACAAAAAGGGCAGAGTTTCAGAATGTGTTTGAAAGAAAATGCAGCACTATCTGATTTCTGAGCCACAGAGGCTAAGAGATGGGAGAACAGTAACCCAGATCTGAATGAGTCAGACAACAACCTGTATTAGATTACAAGAGGAGGGACACATCTCTCATTTGGCTGCAAGACATGCCTGCTGTTGTACAAACGCGCACTGCCTGTTCCAAAAAGGTAATCTTGAACTGTGGTTGAAAGTATTTTTGTGATTATCAATTATTTCCTTCAGAAAGGTACATATAATTCACTGTTTTCCTTTGCCTTGGGGTTTTTTGTTTGTTTGTTTCTCGAGACAGAGGCTTGTTCTGTCACCCAGGCTGGAGTGCAGTGGTGCAATCTCAGCTCACTGCAACCTCCGCCTCCTGGGTTCAAGTGATTCTCCTGCCTCAGCCTCCTGAATAACTGGGATTACAGGCACCTGCCACGGCGCCTGGCTAATTTTTGTATTTTTAGTAGAAACGAGGGTTTTACCCTACATAATATTCTGATTTTCCACCCTGAAAACTAAATTTATATACCAGAAATAGATTCCTCTTTTCTTCTTTCCTTTGTTTCTTCAGGCACTTGTGAAAAGCAGAAAAGGAAGAGTTAGTATCCTGTGTCTTTTCTATTCCAAATTATGATGAGGTCAATTCAAAGTCCTTGTACATAAAGATGCGTCATTTCAGTACAGACTCTTTGGGTTTGCTGTGTTGAAAAAAAAAGCACCTTCATTTTGGTGGGAAAATAACTAAAAATTGTTGGTGTATATTTCTGTGGGTCAAAGAGATTCTGAAACCAGGATGTGTCTGAGCTCTTGAGGCATATTTTTACAGATGCCCTCATTGGGTAGCTTGTTAAGTTGTTGGAACCAGGGGTGCATTCAGTTCCCCTAAACTAATTAATAATCCACTAGGGAGGGTGGGAGTGGTAGAATGAAAAACATTTTGGGTACCTGTTTTTATTGAGCAAGTCAGACTGTTCTTACCTCATTTGTACCAAGTGAAATGAAATTCCTCCTTCCACACACTTCAGAAGAACTGACCATCTGATTGCAAAGTTACATCTTGGCAAGGATATATACAACCACTTGTCCAGTGGTGGATGACTAGAATAATGTGGAAAGGAGAGACATAACTCAAAGCCATACAAATTAAAGTTGCTTTATTTGATTCCTTGACATCAGTGGAAAAACAGCAAAAAGGGCATTTCTTGCCTATTCTGAACAATGAGGCACTCATTATTCTACATGCCATTCAGCTGCTTTCCACACCAGCAAACATGAGGTTAAAATACATTGAGAGGAAGGAGCAAAGCATTGGATAAGGTATTTATAACTGAGCCTTCCTAGAAAAAAATTCAGTTCCTCTTAGAAAGCTAATATTGCTGACCAATAACACTGAAACCAGCTTTTTAAATTCTGAAATGTAAGTTAGACCCAGAGTCTGTACTGAAATGACTCATCTTTATGTACAGCACTTTCAACTGACCTCCTCATAATTTGGAATAGAAAAGAAACAGGATACTAACTCTTCCTTCCTTTCCTTCTTTTCACATGTGCCTGAAGAAACAGTTACAATTCTGTTTTTCCCAAGGAAGTATGTAATTTGTTACTTTCATTAAAGAAGCACATTCTCCATAAATATGTTAGTCCACCTTATTTCCTGCTTACAAAAGTTCTCTTAGCCTTTCACCATTTAACAACTCTTTTTGTATTTTGACAATATAAATGTTTTCCCCTTTGTCTCTGAAAAGAGGAAACAGGATCAGCCCAAGACGCAAAGGCAGGAGAGTGTCTTGAGCTCCTTGTCCCTGCCATGTCTCCAGCCTCTGTCTTTCCCAGGCCCAGGCAGATACCCCACCAGCTGGTGCCTCCCAACTCCCAAAGCTCCTTTCGCCTGGGTTCTGCGGTGCCATCCATGCTTACACATCTCTCTCTGCGCAGTGCCCTCCACCGAGCCAGGTGTGTAGCCAGCCGTCACGCCCTTTGCTGCTGTTAAATGCCAGCACCCCACCCTACCCAACTCTTGTGGCTCCGCCTACTGCCAGCACGGCTACCTCATCAAACAGGTGCTCCCAATCATTCCCAGTCATATGAAAAAAACAAGTGATACAGATTTACGTTTCCATTCCCAGAATGGAGATGTTTTTATTAAATAAGTTCCACCTAAATAAAACCAATTTCCCTAGTTGGTTATATTAAAGGCTGCATAGGAAGATATCCAAGGGGCAGGCTGGGCGCGGTGGCTCATGCCTGTAATCCCAGCACTTTGGGAGGCCGAGGCAAGCAGATCATGAGGTCAAGAGATTGAGACCCTTCTGGCCAACACGGTGAAACCCGTCTCTACTAAAAATACAAAAATTTGCTGGGCATGGTGGCACACACCTGTAATCCCAGCTACTCAGGAGGCTGAGGCAGGAGAATCGCTTGAACCCAGGAATGGAGGATGCAGTAAGCCGAGATCTTGCCACTGCACTCCAGCCTGGCAACAGAGCAAGACTCTGTCTCAAAAAAAAAAAAAAAAAAGAAAAAAAGAAAAAAGGAAGCTATCCAAGGGGCATATGGCTCTGTAGGACTCTCCCTTATATTACCGTGGTCAGACTGGCTGGGTGCATTAGAATCTTTATGGCTCCCTTCCAACAGCTCCCCACTGCCCCCCCCCACCCCCCAACTCCATTCCTCTTGAGAAGAAAGGGGAGTACTGCTCTGCGCTCCCTGCTCTGCTCAGCTGCCTCTGATTTCTGTCTGAGTTGTTCAAACTTTAGGGCTTGTTTATGGATTCTCCCAGGGGCTGTGAGCTCCCGAACACTGTCCTTTCTCTTTTTATTTATAGGCCTTTGTTGAATGAATCAAAAATTGTTCCTTTCTTTTCCTTCGTTTCTTCCTGTCTTCCTTTCTCTCTTCATCATTTATTAATCATTCACTGTTGGTTGTGTCTCCTAAATGCCCCAGAATGAAAATCCCTGACCTACCTCTGCCAAGGTTCATTTTTTATTTTTTATTTTTTATTTTTCATTTTTTGAGACGGAGTCTCGTTCCGTCGCTCAGTGGCGTGATCTCGGCTCACTGCAACCTCCACCTCCCGGGTTCAAGCGATTTTCCTGCCTCAGCCTCCCAAGTAACTGGGACTACAGGCGCATGCCACCATGCCTGGCTAATTTTTTGTATTCTTAGTAGAGATGGGGTTTCACCGTGTTAGCCAGGCTGGTCTCGATCTCCTGACCTTGTGATCCACCCGCCTCGGCCTCCCAAAGTGGTGATTTACAGGCGTGAGCCACCATGCCCAGCCCTCTGCCAAGGTTCTTAAGCCATACATGCATGTTCTCTTCCTATCTGATTACTTTTTGACCTGCCATGGCTAAGAGGCCTAACCAGCAAGTGGGAGCCGGGCCTTCGTACATCACTAGCTGCAAGAATGTGAAAAAAGTGTCAGTCCCTGTCTGCTAGAACAAACAACAAACCATTCCTCCTTTTCCCCACCTGGGACCTGCACTGGCCTTTCTGGGCTTTCCAGTGGGGAGGACAACTCATTAGGAGGAGGAAATCCACTCTGGACTATCGCCTTTGGTGGCAGAGATGAATAAAAAAGGTTTTGCTTCTCCTCTGGAGTAGTGGAAGCTCGACCCTTACTACTGTGACCTACGGCATGTCCTTGAGGATCACATTTGTCTTTGAATAGACCCAGAACTCTTTCCTGGGGGCAGGCTACCATTGTCTGTTGTTGTGTGTAAGGAGATGTGAGGGTGTTTGGCAGGGATGGTGAGTGGGGACTATAACATTGAGGAACCCTGGGCTGTTCCCAAAGTGAGGCAGGAGAATAGAGTCTGGAGGCAGGGAACCTAAGGCAGATTTAGGCTGACTTCCTAGAACTAAATCAAAAGGAAAACCCCAACTTTGCAAGCCCCTCCCTCCTTTTCCTGCATGGCAGACAGAAAATTGGAAGTACCTCTGATTGGTTGCTTTCCACAACCAATCAGATGTTTGCATAGGAATGCAACTTTGTAACTTTGCTTCAGCCTCTGATTGTGGACCACTACTTCATTTGCATGGGGTGTACACCATGGCCAATGGGAAACCACTAGAATGTATTTAAGCTCCAGAAAATTCTGGAACTGGGGCCTTGAGCCCCTATGCGAAGGCCCACTCCCACCATGTGGAGTGTACTTTTATTTTCAACAGATCTCTGTTTTGGTGCTTCATTCTTTCCTTGTTTTGTTTGTGCATTTTGTCCAATTCTTTGTTCAAGATTTCAAAAACCTAGACACCCTCCACCAGTAACAAAAGGAAGAATCCAAGGACCTTGTTGGCTTTTTTGAATGAGGCCCTTGGATTCTTATTAATATGGAGCAGTAGGTCTCCATGATATTAATTAGGATAAAATAAAACCAACATGGCCAAACCTTTATGCTTTTAAATGTCCTTATAGATTACATAATGAAAATACCTATTAGCCTTTGACTTGAAATGTTTTATTCTAGTAAGTCACCTTCACACTTTCCTCATACAGAGTGATCTGGATGAACTCCTGCAATGTGGCAGCCCTTTGCTTTGTGCTGGTGATACCATGACGAACAGCCCACGTTCCTGCCTTCAGGAAACTGAAAGGGAGCCAACTCTCAGAACTGCAGCAAGGTTAAGGGCCTGGGCAGCTGTACTGTGCATTTGGTATTATAGTAATAGTAACAAGACAACCCTCTAAAGACTGTGTCTGAAGTCAGGCAGAGCTGGGTATAAATCCTGGCATCTGCAACCTTTCTTGGGCAAACTGCCTAATTCCTCTAAAATCTTACCAGTAAGATGTGGATAAGAAATTCTACCTCGGCCAGGCGTGGTGGCTCACGCCTGTAATACCAGCACTTTGGGAGGCTGAGGCAGGTGGATCACCTGAGGTCAGGAGTTCAAGACCAGCCTGACCAACATGGCAAAACCCCGTCTCTACTAAAAATACAAAAATTAGCGGGGGGTAGTGGCAGGCGCCTGTAATCCCAGCTACTAGGGAGGCTGAGGCAGGAGAATCACTTGAACCTGGGAGGTGGAGGTTGTGGTGGGCCGAGATCATGCCACTGTACTCCAGCCCGGGCAACAAGAGTGAGACTCCATCTCAAAAAAAGAAAAGAAATTCTGCCTCATTGTGGTGTTGTGGGGAGCAGTTAATATCACCTAAGCCAGATGTCTTTCATAAAAAGGGCACACATAGTTGACAGCTATGGTTATTATTGCTTTGATTACTAATGCTTGGTTACCTAAGACACTTCCAAGTAACTTCATTCCCTTCATAACCCTTTCCCAGGATTATGAGAGAGAAGAGCAAAACTGTTTCCTTATCCTTATCTTTCATATTGTGCTGTTCATATTGCATGACTGCTTATATAATTGACAGTCCACAAATTTCAAAAAAAACTACGTATATCTGTGTGAATATCTTTGCAGATAATTCTAAGTGAGAGAATCAGATTTTAGAGGGGAGGTCAAAATAACTCCATTCCATTGTGAAAAATTCATAACAATATTCTGAATACTACGGATTTAAAATCTATCACTGTCCTGGAAATGTTAACTTTCTTTTCTTTACCTTTATTTCTATGACATTGTTCTTTTGGCCCTGTCTCCAGTGTTACTTTATAACATGTTATATTTCTGCTCAGTGGATTGCTACAGTGATGTTGGTACATGTTCTAAAGGGATATATAGTATCATGCACTAAATGGACTAGTCCATGCACCTTTGTTCAGCACTGGAAATTTCCCAGGTCTATTCATTCATCCATTCATGCAACAAATATCTGTGGAATTCCTCCCATGAAAAGCCATCATGTGAAAGTGTTACAGTTGATTGAAGGATCATTGTCAACAATGAAAATGTTTGCCTGCCTGCTGGGGCAAGAGACCTAAAGATGTATAATGCAGAAGGTGACAAGGAGCTGTAGGGGAAGCCAAGGGCTCAGGGGTCAGAGAGGGCTGTATTGAAGTCTCACCTATCACTTTAACTGTGTGACTCTGGGAAAAAGCTTAAGCTCTCCGAACTTCATCATTTTCATCTTCAAAATGTGGATCTTCCATCATTCATTCAACAACCATGTCGCCTTTGTGCTAGGCACATCTCCTTGTCATTTGTTTATGCTCTTGTTAAATTCTCACTACGGTTCTCTATGGCATCTAGACAGTAGTTCCTCAACAGATGCTATTTTATTGACTCTGTACTTTTAATGAACATATTAATTTGACAAACTTTGCGTGTCTGCTATGGGCCATACCCTGAGCCAGGAGACACACGGCTTTAATAAAAAAAGAGTTAAAAACTGTGGCTCAAGCTTCTCGGTCTGGTTGAGGACACACCCATAAACATAATTATGCAATGGAATCGTTATAATGACAGCTCTGTGCACAGAAAATCGTTGGACATAGAAGTGGGGCACGTAGCTCACCTGGGCCAAGGGTGTGGGAACGGGGAATAAGGTGGGTGACGCCTGAGCTGAAGTGAGTAGGATGAAGGAAGAGGACTCCGTTTCTCTGCCAGAGTATGCAAATACAGAGGAGATGAACAGATACCTATGCAGAGCAGGTTAGCGATTCTGAAGTTCAAGGGTCAAAATAAGGCATGAGCAACAATGATGTAACAGGTGAGCCCAGCTCAGAGAGGCACACACTACAGATGTGTGTCCAGGCTGTCTCTGAGTACTAAAAGATTGTTAAGTGTTCCAGGGACCTTTTTGCAGTAGCAGTGGCTCCCCAGGAATTCATCTTGACAAAATAAAACCAATATGGCCACACCTTCATGTTCTTAAATAGGTTCTTACAAATTACATCATGAAAACGGCTATCGACGTGTAATTTTTTTCTCATTAGTCAGTTCTTCCTCAGACAGAATAATCTGGATGAGCCTAATTCCTCTGGCTAGGACTTTTAAAATCATGTTGGCATTTGGGCTGTTTCCTGTAGCTGGTTGGCACAACCCTCTAATAATATCAAGATGGTGCTTTGTGTCCCTGACTGCTTCTAGAAGAGGGTGACCCACTGCCCCCCAACTCGGACCACTCACTGTACCACTGACTCAAACCACTCACTGTACCACTGACTCAAACCCAATTCAATGGCTACCCAAAGCAGAACCAGGGATGAGATTTGACCGACTGCAGACCCAGAACCACCACAGCTAGAAAAGCAGTATAACCATGAAAAAGAAATTTCTGCCAAAACATTTGTGGGCTAAGATTACACACAAGTACGTTTGAGACTAGAGGAGTCGAAACATAAATAAACTGTAGAAAGGAGCATGCTAACGCAGAGTGGGACTCCTAGAAATGTGAATTTATTCTCTTTGCCACCCAGGGGAGCCAGAGACTCATGAAAATCTTACACAAGCTGTCAAAGTTACGAGCCAGGGCAGGGAAAAACAGTATATTAGTTTGGATTTTTGCAGTTGCAGGCAACAACAACAAAAAAATCAGGCAACCAACAAAACAAAAATAGGAATTTACGGATCCACATAATTTGGAAGTTTTAGGGGGTATCTAGTTTAGGCTCGGCCATATCCGGCAGCTCAAGTGACATCCTCAGGACTTTCTCTCTGCCCATCTCTCAGCTAAACTCTGCTCTCCTCTGCTTCCCTTCTCAGATGGGCCTTCCTCATACAGGGGCAAAGGCAGACCTTGCAGCTCCAGGGTAGCACAGTTCTTACTGTAAGAAAGTCACAAAGATGCAATCAGTAATTAGACTGGTAGGAGAGCCAGGTATTATGACCCAAACCCTTGCTTGATCAAACGGGGAGGAAAAGTGAAGGGGAAGGGGCACTGGCCTCAGCAGACTGGGAGCCACAGAGGTGGTGGGTGGGGACACAGGCAACGTGAGAACAGAACACAGCGCTTTCAGCAATTTCTTCCCTTTCTTCAGCAGAGCCTAAGCCACCAAATCTCTGACAAGTAAGTCCTGGTGAATGGGGCACAATTTTTGTTCTATTAGAAGCGTAAGTTGGCCGGGCCCGATGGCTCACACCTGTAATCCCAGCACTTTGGGAGGCTGAGGGGGGCGGATCATGAGGTCAGGAGATCAAGACCATCCTGGCTAACACGGTGAAACCCCGTCTGTACTAAAAATACCAAAAAAAAAAAAAAAAAAAAATTAGCCGGGCGCGGTGGCGGGTGCCTGTGGTCCCAGCTGTTCTGGAGGCTGAGGCAGGAGAATGGTGTGAGCCCGGGAGGCAGAGCTTGCAGTGAGCTGAGATCGCGCCGCTGCATTCACTCCAGCCTGGGTGACAGAGTGAGACTCCGTCTCAAAAAAAAAAAAAAAATTTGTGGGGATGGGAGGGGGTGAGGCTTCAGGATTCTGGGTGGGACAGTCCTCACGTCTGATCTCATACAGAGCACATCACTAACCTGCGTGTGGTGAAGTGGCCCTGGAGGGGTCTGAAAGCTGCCTTAGGTGGTGAGTCCAGCCCTAAGAGACTCTCCTATCCTCTGGGGCCTTCGGCCTTCAGTTGCTCAATCTCCCTGGTAATTGAGACCAAGCTGCTAAATGTTGTCAGAGGGCTGCGCTGAGACCAGTAGAGGGTGAGCAGGCCACAGAGATGAATCTGGAGGCCAGTTGGGGCAGAGAAGGTGACTGACTGGATGAAAGGAGGATTAACTGCATTTAGAGTGTGTTTGACTATAAACTGTGAACTAGAGGTCTCTGGAAAGGGTTTGTAATAAGAAAAGTTGGCATTTCAGTTTCTCCTTGAATTGAGGACAGTGTTCAGGAGTACACTAGGCAGTGGAAAATGAGATAACATCCAGAGCCGATGTGACCTGGAGGCAGATGAAAGCTGAAGCCAGAGGAACCGAGGCCTCCCTCTTGGAAATGTAATCCATTTGTGAGTTGACTCTAGTTACTCTAGGAGCATGGCCCAAGCCCAACAGTAATTGGTTTTATGCTACTTGCATTTCTAAGCATTCTTTTTATTTTACCTAAAACTTTTAAAAGACGGTATTTTGTTTTAGTTGTGCTGCAAATCTCATGTTGAAATTTAGGCCGGGCGCAGTGGCTCACGCCTGTAATCCCAGCACTTTGGGAGGCCGAGGCGGGAGGATCAAGAGGTCAGGAGATCAAGACCATCCTGGCTAAAAATACAAAAAATTAGCTGGGCGTGGTGGCAGGTGCCTGTAGTCCTAGCTACTCAGGAGGCTGAGGCAGGAGAATGGCGTGAACCTGGGAGGCAGAGCTTGCAGTGAGCCGAGATCGCGCCTCCATCCCAGTGTTGGAGGTAGGGCCTGGTGGGAGGCGTTTGGGTCACGGGGTAATCCTTCATGAATGGCTCGGTAATGACTGAAGTCTCCCGAGAGAACTGATAGTTTAAAAGCACGTGGCACCCCTCCCCTCTCTTGCTTTTTTCCTCTCAACATATGATGCTGACTCCCCTTCCCCTTCTGTCATGACTGGAAGCTTCCTGAGGCCCTTACCAGAAACAGATGCTTAGTGTCATGCTTCTTGTACAGCCTGCAGGTCCATAAGCCTAATAAACCTCTTTTCTTTATAAATTACCCGGCCTCAGGTATTCCTCTGTAACAACACAAATTGACTAAGACATGAATGTTCTGACAGAGGGAGATGGACAAAACAAAACAAAACAAAAAAATCGCTGTGGTAAGCACCAGGAAGGACTAAAGCAGAGTGGCCGGGCGGTGTGGATCACGCCTGTAATCCCAGCACTCTGGGAAGCCGAGGCGGGTGGATAACGAGGTCAGGAGATTGAGACCATCCTGGCTAACACGGTGAAACCCCGTCTCTACTAAAAATACAAAAAATTAGCCAGGCGTAGTGGCGGGTACCTGTAGTCCCAGTTACCTGGGAGGCTGAGGCAGGAGAATGGCCTGAGCCAAGATCACACCACTGCACTCCAGCCTGAGTGACAGAGCGAGACTTCGTCTCCAAAAAAAAGAAAACACAAAAAACGAACTAAAGCAGAGTAAGGGGGCAGGTGGAACAGGGAATGGTATGTGTGTGCGTGCGTGTGTGTGTGTGCGCGCGTGTGTGTGTGTGTGCACTCCTACTTTAAAGGAGGTGGTAACCAATGAGCAGAAGCCTGAAAAGAGTGAAGGAGTGACGTGCAGACAACCTGGGGAAAGGGATTCTAAGCAGAAGGGAAACATGCAGAAGGCCTGGGGTCGAAGCCTGGTTGGCATGTTCTTTGAGTAGCGAGGAGGCCTGTATGCCCTGAATGGAGAGGCAAAGGCAAGTGTGATAGGAGAGGGGGTGAGAGAGGGCAGTTGGGGTCATCTAAAACCACCTAAGTCCTTGTAAGACAGAGCAGATCTTTTATTTGCCTCTGAGCGAAATGCAAAGCCATTGGAAAGCTTTGAGCAGAGGAACGATGTGATAGTCATGATTCTCCAAGGCTCACTCTGGGTACTGCATGAAGTCCAGAGCAGTGCTGCCCAACAGAAACATAATGTAAGCCACAAATGCAAGTTGTATGTGTCATTTTAAAAGTTCCTAGTAGCCACATGAAAAAGTAAAAAGAAATGGATGAAAATAATTTTAATATATTTGACTTAACCTAATATATCTAAATTATTAACAGTTCAACATATAATCAATATAAAATTATTGAGAGAGAGAGAGAGATATATATATATATGTATTTTTTTTTTTTTTTTTTTTTTTTGAGACGAGAGTATCGCTCTGTCTCCCGGGCTGCAGTGCAGTGGCGCCATCTCAGCTCACTGCAACCTCTGCCTCCTGGGTTCAAGCAATTCTCCTGTTTCAGCCTCCCAAGTAGCTGGGATTACAGGTGCCCACCACCATCCATCCCTGGCTAATTTTTTTTTGTGTGTTTTTGGTGGAGATAGGGTTTCACCATGTTGGCCAGGCTGGTCTCAAACTCCTGACCTCAGGTGATCCACCTGCCTTGACCAAAGTACTGGGATTACAGCCGTGAGCCACCGCACCCAGCCTATATTTTTTGTTAACATACAGAATCTTTGGAATCTGGTGTGCATGTTACTCTTACTGCACATCTCAATCCAGAATCATCACATTTCAAGGGCTTAATTCCCCAACTCTGCTTGTTACCATATGGTACTATAGTACAGGTTCAGACTATAGGGGGCTGGGTGAACACAGGGTCCCCAGGAAAGATGCTCTTCACTGGTCCAGATGACAGATAATGACGAGGCTAAGGGCAAAAGCACTCCAAGGGTGAGCAATCCATTAAAAAATAGCTTCTCCTAAGGCATAGGGTACAACTTGCTGACTCTCACCCCTGCTCCCTGCAGGGAGATGAAAGAGCCCGACTGGGAACAGCTCCGGGCATACCTGTGACAGCCATACTGGAAGAAAACAATCTGAAAGAACTCAGCTGGCTTAGAGCTGCCGTCCATCCTCATCACGCTCCACACTTCGGAGGCTCTGCCACCTCTTCATCCTCCCACCCACTACATGATAATTCATGTAGAGCTTGACCTAGGGCAGCAGCACTCTTCCACAAAGTGTCCTCTGAGGAGAGGGGAGGGGAGGAAGCCCTATTTTTCCCTGGAAGCCACAATTTCCTCATTTCTGTTCTTGGCTTTGTAAAACAATTACATTTGAGAAGTCAACAACTAAATTTGTTACATGAGAATGCCTTATGTAACAGACTGCAACCTAGTTTAGTACTTAATCTAACTGAAAGCCTAATTTAAGAGTATACTCTTGTAACAAATTGCAGTGTCTCAGCAAGTCACAGCAGCTGAACTTCAGCCAATCACAGGTGGCAAAGGACTCAAAGAAGGCGAAAGGCGAGCTGTAGCCAATTAAGCAGCCTCTCTGCCTCACTTCCGTTTTCTGTCCATAAATGCTGCCCCACCACATTGTAGGCCAGGGTTCTTAGCGCTTGTCTGGCTCTGAGGGCTGTCCTATTGGAGAACTGCTCTTTGCTCAAGCAAAATCAGTTAAATTTAACTTGTCTAAGGTTTTTCCTTTTAGAGCTTGTTAACCCCAATGCCCTGGATGAACAAGCAGAGTCCCACCAACTTTCTGTTGCTCTCCAGAGGAAAGCTTCGAGGAGAATTCCGAGTGCCCATTCTAGGGCCACATTATAATTTTCATGAACCCTTTCCTCCATTGAGAAAAAAATACATATATGTGTGTTTACTATTGGGCTGGTAAATTGATGTCTATACTAATATATTTAAAAATTTTCGGCCGGGTACAGTGGCTCATGCCTGTAAACCCAGCACTTTGGGAGGCCGAGGCAGGTCACCTGAGGTCAGGAGTTCCAGACCAGCCTGGCCAACATGGTGAAACCCTGTCTCAACTAAAAATATAAAAGGTTGGGTGCGGTGGCTCATGCCTGTAATCCCAGCACTTTAGGAAGCTGAGACGGGTGGATCATCTGAGGTCAGGAGTTCCAGACCAACCTGCCCAACATGGTGAAACCCTGTCTCTACTAAAAATACAAAAATTAGCCCGCTGTGGTGGCGTATGCCTATAGTCCCAGCTACTCGGGAGGCTGAGGCAGGATACTCGCTTGAACCCGGGAGGCAGAGGTTGCGGTGAGCCAAGATTGTGCCACTGCAGTCCAGCCTGGGGATCAGAGCAAGACTCTGTCTTGAAAAATACTACTAATAAAAATTTTTTAAAAATACAAAAATTAGCCAAGTGTGGTGGTAGGCGCCTGTAGTCCCAGCTACTCAGGAGGCTAAGGCAGAATTGCTTGAACCCAGGAGGCGGAGGTTGCAGTGAGCCGAGATCGGGCCATTGCACTCCAGCCTGGGTGACAGAGCAAGACTGTCTTTAAGGAAAAAATAATTCAATATGAAAGTTGTTTTCTTTCCTTTTTTCTTTTTCTTTTTTTTTTTTTTTTGAGGCAGAGTTTCGCTCTTGTTGCCCAGGCTGGAGTGCAGTGGCACGATCTCATCTCACCGCAACCTCCGCCTCCCATGTGCAAGCAATTCTCCTACCTCAGCCTCCCAAGTAGCTGGGATTACAGGCATGTGCCACCACGCCCAGCTAATTTTGTATTTTCAGTGGAGACAGGGTTTCTCTGTGTTGGTCAGGCTGGTCTTGAACTCCTGACCTCAGGTGATCCACCCACTTCGGCCTCCCAAAGTGCTGGGGTTATAGGCATGAGCCACCGCGCCCGGCCTTTTTTTTCTGATTTTAAAAGAACATATTGTCAGGAGCCCCTAAAAGAATTACAAACCCTAGGTACTGTGCCCGCCATGCCTAATAGAGAAGTTGGCCCTGACCCTTTACATAGTTGCCCTCCCCATCCTTTCTGTGCTGCTTCCGCCCTCCCGAATCAGTAAAGTGGGCATTTGAGCCCCTTGAGGACTTTATGAACGTCTCTTAGATGTGGCTCCAGAGACCCCTAAGGTGGATCGAGACAAGGCATTCATTGTTATACTCGGAGTCCCACTCTACAACAGGCTGAGAGGTCATCTATAAACCATTTCAATGCCCAACTATGTTTCATAGAGAGCACTGGTATGAATCCAGTCGAAGTAATACAATGCTCTGTATGTGACTTTGTGTCACATATGGTATTTTAACTTTATGGACTCTGATTTTTTCTCACAGAAAAAATTAAAATGGAAGAGACATACAAATGATGTACTTTTTCCATTTTCCCCTATTCTAGGCAGTCTAGCCAGAGAGTCTCAGGTGCCTGGTAGTCTAGATTCTTGATTTAATGGCCCACCCTGAGCTATTAGCCACTTCAATTAATATAACTCCTTCAAGGCCGCGTGTGGTGGCTCATGCCTGTAATCCCCGCACTTTAGGAGGCTGAGGCTGGTGGATCACTTGAGCTCAGGAGTTCCAGACCAGCCTGGGCAACATGACAAAACCCCGTCTCTACAAAAAAAAAAAATTGGCCAGGCATGGTTGCGCACACCTGTAGTCCCAGTCGTTTGGAGTGCTGAAGCAGGAGGTTTGCTTGAGCCTGGGAGTCCAGGCTACGGTCACCACCTTCACTCCACACCACTGCACTCCAGCCTGGGTGACAGAGCCAGACCCTGTCTCAAAAAATATGTATATATAACTCCTTCAATTCACTTATACTTTTGTTCTCCTTACAGGCACGTTGTGTGGTAGCACTTTCCATTTAAATTTCTGCATGGCTATGTGATGTCCTTTGGTCACTAGAAGGTGAGTAGAAACGTGCTGTGTTACCTCTTGGTGAAAGTCTTTAAGGCAGTGTGCAATTATGTTCTCTTTACCTGCCTTGGATCCACCATGTTTCGGATGGTGCAGGCAGAGGCCTGTGTCTCCGAGAAGCCAAGGTCCTGACTGCCTGAGATGAATATGTCCTGTGAGCAAAAAGTAAGCCTCTTTTCCAAAGATTTATTTGACAATGAAGCATAACCTAACCCAAAACACTTCCATGGTTGCATTTCTTCATTTCCAGGTCTCTTTTGTGTCTCACTTTCCGAAGTTCTTGGGGTCAACATAGAAGATAAGAATACAACAGCACCCATTAGATTGTAATGCTATTTATCCATATGCAGTGGCGTGCTTGTGGTGACCTTTTCTATGAAAGGATGAACACCCCCTTGCTGTTGAATTCACATGTGGCCATGCAACTTACTATGGCCAATGAAATGGAGCAAAAATGATATGTAATTTGCTGTGTTTTCCCCCTCCCCCATAGCAACTTTTAAAGTCTCAGGAAGAGGCTGCTATGTCATCCTGGGTCCTAGAGTCAAGGTGACATGAGCAGAACTACACCTGGCCCTTGATGGTGATGTAGGGTAAGAGAGAAACACATCCTTATTATGTAAGCCTCTGAGAGTATGGGCGTCATTTGTCACGACAACCTGGTATGTAATACAATATCAAACCCAGAAAATTTAGGAAACCCAAGTAAATCACAGAACTAAATATCCATGTGATGAGCATTCTCACAGAAGTGAGGCCTGCTGGCCTGATTGGTTAGGTTTAACACCTTCCTGGACCTGTGCTCTGCTACTTGTCCTAAAGATCAGGACTAACGTCCTGTTTGACTTCCGGCCTCCACGGGGCCTTGCTCCGAGGCAGTGCATCATTCCTGTTTATTTGACTACCTGGATAGGTGGACTCTCTTTGCATGCAGACCCAGCCATGTAAGATTTAGAAGGGAAGGAATAAAGAGTAAGATACTTCACTCAAGCCTCCTGACCTCCACCATATTGATTCAGCTTAACTATTCATCTGGCAATAGGGCCTACCTAGTTATTGATCAAGCAGTATTTGGCTACTGTTCCTTGGTTGTGTGACACTTAGGAATAAACCCCCCGAGGGAAGATTGAATGAGTCGTCTGATTACCCCAAACCCCAGCGCAAACCTGGACTCCTGTAACTAGATACAGTCTACAGCCAATGTCCTTATCAGTTTCCCAAACGAAAGCAGCATTCCAAACAGACAGTATGTGTATTCACCCATGTTATTGTTACAGAGTAGCCCTTAGCAGAAATTTAATGTTGTCTTGAGGGACAAGTGAACAGGGAATAAAATAAAGAATAAGTACTCAGTTAAGACGCTGTAGAGACCTATTTCAAATTACTCTTTTTTCAAATTAAAAAAATAAAAGAGGTTATGCTTTGGGGATTAATTTTAGGGATGCTGAGTAATGAAGCTATGGAGCACAGGGCAGAGCCAAGGCACATCCACCCAGCTTCATCCCCACCAAGCAGTCACATGGTGAGCAAGCGAATACGGCTGTCCTCATTGGACTCACATGCCTAATTATTAACACATTAATACATTGTTGGCTACGTAGCTCTGCTATCAGCAATACAACTTAAACAACTGGGCAGAAAGCTGTGGAGGACCACAATATAAGAGTGTTTTTAAATGATTCTATTTTCTCCAAGTACTTCACAGTCAGACAATTCTCATAAGAAAAAGCACTGAGGCTTGAATGTCCAGACTGAATAGAATTTTCAGAAATGGGAATTGTGACTGTATAAAGTATATTCCTATTGGGTTTTTTTTTTTTTTTTTTTTTCCCCTCTCTCTCTCTCTCTCTCTGATTCAAGACCTGCATGAATAACTGGGTTTTTGGCTTGTTTGGGGGAAGACTTTCACATTTGCAAATTAATGACCCAGTCCTAGCTGAGATGGTAATATCTAAATACTTCATTTAATAAACAAACCCATGTCTGGATTTTTAAAATAGCCGTAGACTATGGATTGGATTGTCATTCATTTGTGCTCTAAGGCATCAATCCGTGACTGACTGAAGAGGTAACCAAACTGAACACACGTGTCAGGACTGTTTAAATGAAGGAAAGGAATTCACTTGACTTTTAAACTGCAGTTATTCAGATAAGCCAGTCAAAACACCAACTTCTGCAATCTGTCACTACTAAGAAAATGATGAGAACTCAAAACTATCTATTTTAAAAAACTATTTCTAAGGGCCGGGCAAGGTGGCTCACGTCTGTAATCCCAGCACTTTGGGAGGCTAAGGTGAGTGGATCATCTGAGCTCAGGGGTTTGAGACCAGCCTGGCCAACATAGTGAAACCCCGTTTCTACTAAAAATACAAAAATTAGCTGGGCATGATGTTGCACATCTGTACTCCCAGCTACTCAGGAGGCTGAGGCTGGAGAATCACTTGAACCTGGGAGGCAGAGGTTACCGTGAGCCGAGATTGCCTAGGCAAGAGAGGGAGGCTCCGCCTCAAAAACAAACAAACAAAAAACTATTTCTAATGTTATATAAGTTAATTTAGCAGGTATTTCAGCACTGTAATTACCTGACCTTCTTTGTGTCAGGTACTGTGCAGGTGCAATGACAAACTGGACAAGGTATCACAACAGAATTATAATAGAATGTTGATGCTATGAATGCGGTAGAAATATGGATGAAGTGTGTGCACCCTGGGCTGGGGGTGGCGGTGGAGACAAGACAATCTATTGAGATATGGGAAGAAAAAACTATAAAAACTTGTCTTAACATTTTTTATCTCGTCCTTTAATTTGTTCTAAGTTTGTGTGTTTTAATATACATGATTGGTACTATGTGTGGCAGCAGCACACACACAGTTTATAACTAGATATAGGCAGATACGGTGCACAGCTACCTGTGTAGGGAGCTCTGATAAAAGTGAACAGAAACAGGGACACTGTCATTTGATCCAAGGTGTGGAGGACTCAGGATGACATTTCTGAATAAGCGATATTCCACCTGAATCTTACAGGGGGCCCTGTGATTTCTCCAGGCAGAACAATTGTCAGGGGTGGGTATACTAATTATAAGGAAAACATTGCGGCCAGGCGCGGTGGCTCACGCCTGTAATCTCAGCACTTTGGGAGGCTGTGGAGGGCAGATCACAAGGTCAGGAGTTTAAAGCCAGCCTGGCCAACATGGTGAAAACCTGTCTCTACCGAAAAAATACAAAAATTAACTGGGCATGGTGGCATGCGCCTGTAATCCCAGCTACTCAGGAGGCAGGCCAAGGCAGGAGAATTGCTTGAACCTGGGAGGCGGAGGTTGCAGTGAGCCGAGATGGTGCCACTGCACTCCAGCCTAGGCCACAGAGCAAGACTCCATCTCAAAAAAAAAAAAAAAAAGGAAAACATTGCAGTGTTTTCTTATATGGTTGAAAGAAGAAAAGACTTCTGCAAAATGTGGTGTGGCCCAGAAGAGTCCTGATGCACCTTGGGGCAATTGAGGGAAGAGAGAGGCAGAACTGATGGTAGAAAGGTTGAGCCCAGAGTGTGAAGAGCTTAGGGTGCTAAGTTCAAGACTCAGGTTTACCCTATCAAGTGAAGAAGAGTGGGGGGAAAGAGAAGGACATGGTGGTTTTCTGGATAATCAGATCTTTCCACGGCCCCAGTGGACAAATCTGTGGGGTTTCTTCTTAGTTATGATGCTAAGAGTGGGCCTGCCTCTGTTGGAGGAAGAAGGAAGAATCAAAAAACTCCTTAGCATACAAAATGTAGCCCTGAGAATGAGAAGCCCTCATATTTTTAACAATTGGTCCATAATGAGTCCTCCTGCAGTCTATAACCAAATCCATATTGTTGGTTAGCACAGTGTTGATCTCAGACATAGGGTCAGATAAGCGTTACTTTGGATTCACTGTCTTTTCTACTCCTAGTGATATTTTATACTGATTACTAGACACCTGCCTAAAATCACAAATATCCAAATTATGCAACCAAATGCCTTCTTGGACAACCTGCAGTATTTGACATTGTTGACAGTCTTTCCATACTATTTGTGGGTCTTGGTTGCAAGCAACAGAAATAACTGTAGCTGACTTAGGGAGAAAAGGAAGAGAAGAATATTAGGTGGCTCAAATAATGTAGGGGAACAGGGTGGACATGGTGGATGGGCAGGGAATCAGTCAAGGAGGCTAGGAAGCCAAGAATAAGTCCCAAAATCATGCTGAAGATGGATCCAGGGAATCTGCTGCTAGCCTGGATGCTGCTGCTTACACTGTGGGAGGCACCAACGCTACCTGCAGCTGTCACTGCTGCCACCATTCACTGTCGTGTATCCTGCAGCATCCCTCACTTCTTTCGCGGAGCCTGAGGCACAGGTGCTGATGGGCCGAGTCCAGGCTGTACCCCTGCATCCTAGCTGCAAGGCAGGCTGGGAAAGTAATCAGGCTTTACCTAATAGATGAGAAATTCCCCAAACATAGCAAAGGGGCTCAGATGCTGGCAAGTCAAAAAGAAAGCTAAATGTTCACTTTCTGTCCCTTTCTGAAACACGTCTGTGTTGTTTCCATCACACAGGCTAATGTGGTTCCCTCCTACCTCTCTGCTTTGCCACTAGCTTCTCTTCCTCATGACAATGGCCCTTGTGATACCATAGAAAGATGTTTGGTCTTTGTCCCTGGTTCCTAGCACAGAACTGCTAAAACCCTTGAAACTTCAATGATAGAGGTACCAAGAGCTTCTTTTGTTCTAATGGTCTCAGTGGGCTCCTAGATAGCCTCAGGATGAGGGCTGGTTGCCAAAAAGACCACACCTTGGTTAGAAGCTTGGAAGTCCCAGCCCCACCCCCAACAAGCCTCTGGGGGGACAGGAGGAGCTGCTAAAGATTGAGTTAATCAGCAATGGCCAGTTATGTAGTCAATCATGCCTATGTGGTGAAACCTCCATTAAAACTCCTAAATAGGCCGGGCGGGTGTCTCACACCTGTAATCCCAGCACTTTGGGAGGCCAAGGCAGGCGGATGGTCTGAGGTCAGGAGTTCAAGACCAGCCTGGCTAATATGGCAAAACCCGGTCTCTACTAAAAAAACAAAAAATTAGCTGGGCATGGTGGTACACGCCTAGTTCCAGCTACCCATCTGGGAGGCTGAAGCAGAAGAATCGCTTGAACCCGGTAGGCGGAGGTTGCAGTGAGCTGAGATCATGCCATTGCGCTCCAGCCTGGGCTACAAGAGTGAAACTCCATCTCAAAAACAAAAATAAAAACAAAAAAACCCTAAATAGTTGGATCTGGAGAACTTCTGAGTTGGCAAACACATCTATGTGCTGCAAGGGTGGCACAGCCCAACTCCACAGGGACGGAAGCTCCTATGCTCAGGACTCTTCCAGACCTCAGTCTATGTACCTCTTCAGCTGGCTGCTCATTTTTATGTTTAATAGCGTTCTTCATAATAAACCAGTAAACATAAATAATGTGCCTTCCTGAGCTCCATGAGCCTTTCTAGCAAATTATTGAAACTGAGTAGGTCGTGAGAACAGAAGTAGAAGTACCCCAGACTTGTGAGTAGCATCTGAAGTGGGGTCAGTCTTCTGGGACTGAGCCCTTTAACCTGTGAGATGTGATGCTAATTTCAGGTACATAGTGTCAGAATTGAATTGAATTGTTGGACACCCAGTTGGTGTCAGCGGTGGAGTAGTGTTGGAAAAGACACGGAGTTTGGTGTCAAGAGGAAAAAAACTGAACAGCTCCAAGCTGATGTCTCCACCTTGGTGTTACTCCAATCGCCCCTCTCTCCCTATCCTCAATAACTCCCGTTTCTCTTCTCATCTTTTTGTGGGTCACTTCACATCTATATTTTAGTTGATAACTATTCTCTAAGCTCCAGTCGTTGTCTACCTGAGTACTGAACATTTCTTTGCAGATGGTTCACCCTCACCTCAAATGCAATTTGTCCAAAATGGAAAACCAGATCTTTTCAATTAACAAGCTCTTCTCTCTAACTTCTCTAACCATGGTACTTAGCCATTCAGATTCTAAACTTCAGAATCATTTTTAGTTCAGTCTGGTTAATCCTAAGACTTTTTGATATATCCTTCATGATAGCTCTTTCATCCACCTTATTTTACTAATTCTCTAGCCACCACTCTAGTTCATTTCCTTATTAACTTATGTCTAGACTATTGCAAATGTCTTGAAGCAAGTCTCACTAGCATCTGTCTAGACTCTCCCCAGTACATCCTGGACTCTGCCCTTACAGTCCTCTTAGTGGGCCACTTAGATCTAAGTGTCAGTCTCTCAACACACAATGGTTCCCACTGACTACAGAAGAAAGTACAGCTTTGTAAACTTGCCATTTAAGCCGTCAAGAGTCTTGCCACAACTTCCTTACTTGTTCTAACATTGTATAGTCTACAATTTACTTCAAACATTTAAACAAACTAAGGGTTATTATCTAGTGGGATGATAGAAAGAAGACTACGTTGATTCCGATCATTCCAAGGTCCCTTAAATTCTACACCTGTAATGTTTCATCTTGCAGTATCTGCTCTTCTATTACCACTGCCCTACTTCAGTATCTTCCTATTGTCAATCGGTCCCCCAAGGTCCTTCAATGAATCATGCAGCTTCCCTGAGCACACGACATCACATGCATCTCAAAATGTGGGGTTTCCTGCTTTCTTCTCTTTTATCTCATGTCTCTCCCAAAGTAGGTGTCAATGTACACAGCAGGGAGATGGAAACAAGACTTGCCTGCTCTGTAGAGCCAAAGAACATGACAATTTAATTTAAACAAGATAATTCCAACATCCATTTGACTTAATGCTAGTAAAATGCTATTTCTGAAAATTATATTTTCATTTGTGTGAAACAATTTTGCCACAGCTATTTTATTGTTATGTCAGTTGGGAAATTAATGAAGCAAATACATTTTTTAGGGAAAAAAAGACATAAAGAATGTTTTGGTTCCAGCTTCTTCAATGAAAATAAATGATGTATTTCTATGCCTAACATTCCTCCTGCAGATGACTAAAAGTCCCCGGGGCCCTGTGGCCTCCTTTCTAGTGGATCTGGTCAGCCATTCCTTCTCTTCCTCGGCTGGGACTTGGGTCCTCTCCAAGGCCAGTGCCCCATTGCTGGGCTTGCTACTGGCCTCTCCAGACACCTTTCCTGTCTTCTCACCCCATCTTTGTGTGCCAGCAATACTGTTCCTGACATGATGAACTGTGGCCACACTGGTCTGCTTGCCATCCTGCAAATATCGTTTGCTTCACTGACTTCATGTCTTCTTCATTTTCCCCCTTTTCTATTTCTACTACTTTGGAGTCTTCCCTCATTTCACGACCTCTATTGAAATCCCACCTTCTCCCTGAAACCATCCTCAATCATCCATGTCAGAGTTTTCCTTCACCAAGCACACTCCATCTGGACCTCTCCTATAACTGCCCTGTTCGGTAATTATTTGTATGGTTACTTGGTAGGTGGTAAAGAGCTATACTAAAGTAAGATGACATTCTTTGTACTTTTATCTTTTCAGAGATTTTGTGAGTTCCTGAAGGGCCGAAGCTGAATTCTCAGCCTTGTTTCATGCCCTGGCATCTAGCACAGCATCTTTTCAAAGCAGAAGATGAGGGGTTTTAGCTTGGATGTGTAGAGCAAGGGGAGAATTATTGGCAATGCAGTGCCACTGAGGCATGAGAATAGGGTCTGGAGGCAGGGAACCTAAGGCCGATTCATGCTAACTTCCTAGAACTAAATCAAAAGGAAAACCCCAACTTTCCACACCTAAGTAATAAAAGGACCTGAGACTACTCCTTTTGCAAACTCCCAACCCCTTTTCTGTGTGGCAGATGGAAAACTGAAAGTATCAATGATTGGTTGCTTTCCACAACCAATCAGTTTGCATAGGAGTGTAACTTTGTAACTTTGCTTCAGCCCGATTGGCTGCTTTCCTTAACCAATCAGACTGATTGCAGGTCAAGTCTTTGTGTGCAGAGAAGTGTAACTTTGTGCCTTCACTTTAGCCTCTGATTGGTTGCTTTCCACAACCCCTCAGACGTTTGCATAGAGTGTAACTTTATGTTAACTTAACCCTCTGATTGCGGACCACTACTTCATTTGCATAGGGTGTACACTAAGTGACCAATGGGAACCTTTAGAGGGTATTTAAACCCCAAAAAATTCTGGAACTGGCCACTCCCCTTCTGCAGAGTGTGTACTTCTGTTTCCAATAAATCTCTGTTGCACCATTCTTTCCTTGCTTTATTTGTGCATTTTGCCCAATTGTTTGTTCAAAACACCAAGAATCTGGACACCTTCAACTGGTAACCACCACCAAAACCCAGCTATCCTCTATTCTGGGACAGCACTTTCTCCCCCTTCAATGAAACATGAGCATAAGTGACTTGTGACACTTTCACTGGGAGCATTGGATTGCTGGTGCTTGGCTCTCCAGCACACCCTTCCCTGGCAACAACGATTGTGGAGAGCTTGAGTTGAGATGCGGCCAGCCCAGAGCACTAACAATGGGGAACAGCTGGCCTGGAGGGTCGCCCGCACTGCAGCAGGCTTGGCATTACTTGGCATGACTAGGAAAGCCTTTATGTTAAGCCACTGAAAATGTCGGGTTGTTTGTTACCATGGCATAACCTTGCCCATCTGATACTTATTATTTTAAATCTCTAATGATTGGGGGTAAAAGGTGACTCTGAGCCCGAGTTGGCTTCTTAGAAATCTGGCACCTCAAATACAGCAGATCTAAAACTAAACAGGGAGTAACCAAGTGCAGTGGGTAAGAGAAAGGGTTTTGGAGTTAGGTTGATCCAGATTTTAATACTGGCTTCCACAATGTACAAATTATGCATCCTAAACTGGCAGTTTTCAAACTTTGTGGTCTCATGACCCCTTTACATTCTGAAAAATTGAGGACTCCAAACAGCATTCGTTTATTTGGGTTACATCTGTGAATATTTTCTGTATTAGAATTAAAACAGAAATTTAAACATATGTATTAATTCATTTTAAATGAACAACAAGCCATATTAGTTAATATGTTATGCTTTTACGAAAAATATATTTTCCGAACAAAAAAATTCATGAGAAGCGTATCATTGTTTTACATTTTTGCAGATCCCTATAATGTCTGGTTTAATAGAAGACAGGTAGATTCTCATACTTTGTTTCTTCATTTTATTTATTTTGGATGACATAAAGGAAGAAAATGCAGCCTCACACAGATATGTAGTTGAAAAAGGGTCATTTGGAAAATACCGTTTCATCAGAGTATGCAATCTTCCAAGGGTTGAGACATTTCATTACACAATATTTTAAAATCACATTTGTGAACACCACCATTGATCTCATTACAAAGTCTTTAAGGATGGGGAAGCTGTTAAACTCATGGCAGCACATACACGTTTTCCAAAATTCTAATTTCACTTGGAAGGTTGATTTGTATTACTGTAAACAAATTACATCGTTGTTTTCCTTAAAGTGACAGGCTCCTTTTATTTTTGAGAAAATGCCCAGTACCTAAACCTGAATAACCTGAATAAGTTTGCCATTTTTTAAATCGATTAAACATGGCATTACATGAAAAATGCAGCTAGTTCAGCTTGCAACTCAAGCAATCTCACAAGTGTTTTTTGAGACATCATGCTTTAATATGTAGAAGTACTTTTATGCTTACCCCTCAACTCGTTACACAAAATATTATAAAGATGAATACTCAAGGGTGTAATTTAATAAACTTAGTAATTTTTACTGCTTCATCAAGGACCTTGTAAGTGAACCTGGCTTATTTTGTTTGTCTGTTTTTCCACTGTAAGCATAGTTTGGTGCCACTACCTTGACTAGTGCTACAGCAGTAGATAGCACTTTTATCCTTGATTGCTTTTGTACCATTGGTGGAAATACACATGCAGTAAAAGTAATGTGTTAGTATTGCTATAAAAGTAGTTTTGACCTTGCAAACCTGGATACCCTGAGTGTCAGGCACCCCTAAGAGAATCACTGTCCTTAGGCAAGCTACTAAAGTAGGAATGACAGTCATAAAGCTGTTTAGAAAACTAAATATTATTCAACATGAAATAAAGTATGTATAGCATTTAGTATAGTGCATGGTATATAACAAGCATTTCAGTAAAGGTTAGCTATTACTATGCATCTGTTGATAATGTGAGGGCATTGCTGTCACTTACACTAGCAGTAATGATAATCTTTCCTTTTTCTCCACAGACTCATTCCTCTGGCAGATCTCCGTTTTAGTTAATTGCCTCATTTGTCTCCTCTGTGGCCTCTCTCTTTACTCCAGCCAGTATTGACTCACTTGCAAGTACAACTGATCTGACCTCTGTTGTGCCCTCACAGCAATCCCTTCCCTTCTATTCCTGTTGCTACTACCTCCGTTAAATAACAGGGTTTCCATTGAAGGCAGTTCTGGCTGTTGGTATTTGACCTGCCTGAGACTCAGTTTACTAATCTTGTAAAGTGGGAATAATAGTCCTGTCACGGGTTTTTCTTTTTTCTTTTTTTGGTGTGGGGTTAACTGAAATAATATATTTGAAAGTAACCAGCAGAGTGCCTAGCTATTGCAAGTGTTCAGTATATGTTAGTTTTCCTTCCTTTCCCCTTTCCTCGTAATTCTTTTAAGCCACGCTTTTTTCTTTCCTTCCCCTCTCTAATCCATCCACAACATTACCACTGAATTAAACTTCTCACAGCACTGATCAATCATTAAATCAGTACCGAACTCACATGAACTGAGTGTTCATCGTGTGAATTCATCACAATTGAAATACTCATTATTTTTCTGATAAGGGTTGCCGAGTTAGGACAACAGGTAGGCCTTACGAGCTACAGTCTTGTAGTGGAGGTTTTGGTCATCACCTGCTGAAACATCCTTCTATCTATCCACTGCTCATTGCCCCACTCAAGGGAAGGCCATTCTCTTAGCATGGTGCCTGAGCCCCTGCTCAGTGTGGTCCTAACCAGCCTCCCCTCCATGTTCCCTCTTGTGATAGCCAAACTGAATAGCTCCTCAGTCTCTGAACTCTCGGTCTTCCATGGCATTTCTTGCCCGTCCCCTCTGCCTGGAATGCCTTCTCCCCTTCTCTCTTGGCAACTGCACCATCTCGGTGAGGCCCCACACAGCCCCACTGACGAATGTGCTTTCCTTCTCCTTGCCCTTGTTTGCACGCTTCTTACGGGATTTCCATGTTCTGGGTGAATTTATGGCTATTTCTGTATGTCTTGGCCCTCCTAACTAGACTGTGGTCTGCCCCAGGAAAATGCATTTTCCTCCAAACTCAGCCTGCCATATGAGGGCCTTGCACATGCAGTTACTCCGTGATACATTTGTCACAAATACAGAAAATTTTTGTTGAGTTTATTAAGCAGGATCCTACATCTGAAAGCAGCTGTTGTAAAATGAACAACTACTTATTAGCAACAGCACCAAAAACACCAACACATTTCGTGTAGGCTGCTGAACAGTCATGTCCCACGCCTTCTGTTCTTAGTAAAAGTCAAATGCAGACACTTCCTGTGATGCCTGCTATGAGTGATTCCTGATCTTTACTAAGAACAGGAGAATATGTAATTCTAAAAAAGACAGCAAAACAGCCAAGTAGATCATCTATTTCTGATTAAAAGTTTCTACGATAGCTCATTCTTGTAGACAGGCTTTATAACACTCTGTGTCTTCAAATGTCAATGGCTTCAGATTTCTGGGCTTTCGTGGGTGGTCTGCTGAGATGGTAACCTGTTATATTTCCTGGATTTTCGTTCAGGGTTGTTAGGCTGTGAGAATCCCTTCGTTAAGCCTCTTTGAATAAAAATCTTGGTTGAAAGTTTGGTTTGACAGAATGGGTTTTGCCTATAATTTTTTTTTTCCCCCTCCAGACAGAATCTCACTCTGTTGCCCAGGCTGGAGTGCAGTGGCATGATCTCAGCTCATTGAAACCTCTGCCTCCCCAGTTCAAGTGATTCTCCTGCCTCAGCCTCCCGATGAGCTGGGATTACAGGCGTGCGCCACCATGCCCGGTTAATTTTTATATTTTTAGTAGAGATGGGCTTTCACTACATTGTCCAGCCTGATCTCGAACACCTGACCTCAAGTGATCCACCTGCCTCAGCCTCCCAAAATGCTGGGATTACAGGTGTGAGCTACGGCACCTGGCCTTGCCTATAACATTTGAATAGCTTTGGAAGCAATGTGAGACAAGCTCATTGAGGGCATTAAAGAAACCATCGCATGTCATCAACGTATTCTTCCTGAGCACGTGCAGTGGGGCTGTGGCCCCGGGTCCTCTCTGAGTGATGAAAGTTTTGCTCCCTCTCTTCTCTTCCTGTTTTGCTCTTATCCATGGGGAACATAGATTATCTTCCTCCCCAAACACTAAAGCATAAGGTACAAGTGATGAGTCTTTCTCCTGTAACCCCTCAGAGGTTACCCCACTGATTGTGGGGTACAGGGATGGTCAGCAGATGATGAAAGTACTGTAGCGTAGGTCTGATACTATAATGACCTTAAGTCCCAGAGACCCTGTTTTAGACATTCTATTTCACTGTTAAACCTTAAGACCTGATTTTAGGTTTGGAAAATAATCCTCAAGACCACTCATAATTCATAAAGCCGCTGTTGGATGCAGGAAGAGAACAGTCCTCCTGAAACAGGTTGACTGCTAATCCACTTTAGGCCTGATACTGAGTGAGAGGGCCCAGAGACTGGGAAGAGTTGGAATATGCCCTTTGGGCTTTGCTAGTGTAGAAACAGGGTGTCGCGGGGGGCCCCTTCCAAGTCACAGGAGAGAGGCAGCAGGCTGAAGGGGGCAGAGTGAGAAGCTGTTCCGTCCTGCAGCCCCTCTCCCCACCCGCCACACCGCTGTTGTCTGATTTGCACATTCCTGCTGTGCCTCAGCCTGGGGCACCTGTCCTCCTTTCTCAGCTCAGGAACCTGCTATTTCTCCTTTAAGATCCTGCGCAACAGTCGCTTCTTTTCTTACAGATTCCAAAGGCCCTGAGAAATTTTGTTTTTCCGGTGTGTTCCAAAGTGCTCTGATCTACGCATGCCATGCATTTATAACAAGGTAGCAAAGTTAGTTATGAACATTTTTGTCTCCCTAACTGGACTGTGAGTTCTTGGGCCCAGGGCCACGTTTTGTGCTCTTTAATATCTGCCCCAGAGCTTAGCAAAGGGCACATCAGCTAGAAGTGCTCCCTATCATTTGAATGAACGAATGGAGTTCAGCCTTTTGAGCCTCAAGTATAGCTGTTGTAAGATCAGAAACCATCTGTTTGGAACTTGTTCATTAGATTATTTGGCTCTCAATGGTTTTAGTATGTCTTTACGTTCTCTTTTAGTATTTACAAAATTATCTTTAAAATTACCAGTCTGTTTTAACCACGTTGCAACAGCGCCTTCCCCAACAAAAGACGGCTCCTTGCTGCTTCCCCTGCCCCTCAACAAGGAAAGTTTCAGGGGCCAGCATGGAGGTGACAGCTGGGATTATGTTGAGTGAATCCCAAGTAGATGGCTTGCTTCATATCACAATCTTAGAGTTTATGGGAGTTTTTTTCTACTTAGAGTTGTTCCTTTACAGTCAATGTTATAGGCAAGCAGTGCCTATCACGTATCTGCCAGTATCCTCATGAGTATGTTTCTCTAGGAAGCTCTCCCGACATGTGACTGGGAGAGAGAACTCCCAGAAGTCCATTTATCATATGACTAGAGTAAGTGAAAGGCAATTCTTTTTAAAATGTGAGTGATGGAGCTTTGTAATGTGCCGTTTATCTATGTCGAGTGTGGAAAGGAAGGATGCCAGGGCAAGTTTATTACTTAAACAGTGTGTTCTCTGTTGTCTTTGGGGCTTAACTTTTCCACACCTTGTTCTGGAATATAGTAATACTCTAACATGATGAATTGCCATGAAAACACTGATTAAGCACCGGGAGTTGCTTACCCACGTGGAGCAGGCATTTGATCTTATTAGTTTTCTGTGTCTAATCAAACACAGTTTGGTTACATGTTTACTACCCCACATATGCAAGGAATACTTTCTTGGAAAAAAGCAAAAACAGCTCTAGAAATTGGAAACAACCTAGAATCTCAACTAGGCAGGTAAGCTTGAGAATTTCCCAAGGATAAAAGCAACAAATTCAGTCAACCATAGATTTGACATGCTAAACTAAGAAATGAAATGGAAGGATCCCTACATTTATTTTTCCTCCCATCAAAATAGTATTGACCCAAGACCACAAACCTTGGGCGAATGAAACAAAAGGGAACTATTTGCACTCACACTAAACGGATCACACGTGAAATATTTAGTTCCCACTTTTAAGAAGTCAATACAAACCACACAGAGAGAAAATTCTTTGTCTCCAGGCCTCCTTTTCAAAACAATTGCAGCAGGTACTGCACAACTGCAGACAATAATGTTCTAATGCATTAGAGCCTAAGTCCCCTAAAGGCATTCAAGTTAAAGAGGGCTCAAGCCTACAAATGTTTACTCAGTACCTGCTTCTCTGTCTCCACGACATCTTACTTGTATTCCCAGGGCCATCCTACTTGTATTCCCAGGGCCTCATCCTCATTAAATGTTTAGCAAGTAGGTGAATGTTCTATGTCCATGTGAAAGATACTGGCATTCCTAGGGTGCTTAGCAGAGTTGCAGTCTCATAGTAGGTATCCAACAAGTGACTAAATATGAAGGAAAACAGATACTGCCTTCGAGAGGTCATGAGCTAAACTAGGGCCGGGAAAAGCACTTGGCCCTGTGCACTTCCTTGGCAATAGAAGTGAGTCAAGGCTTGAGGGAGGCACGAGGGACTTCAGAACCACTGAAGGAGTCTCTAGTTCCTACTTGTAATTGTTTTCCCCTTCAGTGCACCACACAACGCAACAGGGCTAGTCCCCTATCAGGGCCACCACTCTACCGGGCTGGGGAGGGAGGCCCTTGGCAGTCCTGCGGGAACAGGAGGCACTCCCACATCGCCCCACTTCTCTGTATTCCAGTTTAATTAATTTTTATATTTTGAATAAAATTACACCCACTCTCTTCCATTATGGTGAACACTTAAAATTACATTTATAGAAAATTACATTTACACAAACTTGTTTAAAAGCCAAATCCCAGACCTAGGCTATTGGCCAAAATCCATTTAAAGGGGATATTAAGTAAATTAGTTGAGCTGATTAAAAACACCTTCATCAAAGTAGAGCATTGGTGCCAACAATATTGAGTTGAACTATTGATTACATTTTTTTTTTCACAGCAGATAATACATTAGCAGGGAGGAAAAGTGATTACTGCTGACCTCCACTTTACAGGTGTAACTACTAATGGGGGTGACGCGGTAAGGTGGGAGGGCATAAAGGGAGGGCACGGGGCCTAGGTCAGGAGGGACGCAGAGGAGGAAGGGAGAGGAAGGGTGGAGGCTGGTGGCCGGAGCGGGCAGAGGTCAGACGCCTCGAAGGCGGGCGCCGTGCGGGCAAAGCTGAGGCCACCTCCACCGTAGCCCGTCGGGCCCGACA
>NW_012108820.1:1036687-1054014 GCF_000951045.1 Mandrillus leucophaeus
CGTGGGGAGGCTTGCTCCTGTCTCGGGTCTCCGCTGGGAACATCAGGGGACACGTCTGCGAGCAGTGCTTGCCCGGTCTCCTGCTGCTGTAATGTCCATCCTTTTTTATTTCCATTCTCCTCGCAAGGGCATTTCCCTCCTTTATCGTAAAACGATGTGATAAAAGTTTAAAAAAAAAACAAAAAAAAGAAACAGCCTTGTAATTGACTTTTATGATAAGATTTGTTCAAGTTTGAAATCTTGAGCGAAAAATTATTTTCTTTTCAGACTGTTGCAGAGTTGTCCTCTAACCCAGACTTGCTGGTGTTTCCAGCCTGTGAAAAGGCAGTAATTTCAGATTTTTTACAAATGGCAGAATGGTGCAGTTTAGGAAAAGACGTAGCGTTTTTGCGCACTGCTCTTGTTAGCCCACCGGAGCCTTTAAAGCCCGTTTTTATTTGTATTTAAGCTCTTCGAATAAGGATTAATTTGCTGCTTCTGTGTACTTCTGGCATTTCTATAGGCGCTCAGTAAGTACGGGAAAAGAGCAAGATTAGTTGGTAATTAATTGTTTACATGCATGATTAATTAGCCAGCAGTGTAATTAAAAATATTAGGGCACTTGGGCAGAGAAGGCTGTAGTTGGTCTTGGGGGGCAACTGAATTTGGCTGGAATCGGCTTCAGTGGAAGAAAGGCATTGCTGGGTGGCAGCCCTGGGAGAAAGGGAGGTTGGAGGTTTGGGAAAGCGACTGGGTGACTCCTGGCTGCATCAGTTGGCTTGTTGCCTGGATGTTTTGCAACTAACCAAATGGGTGGGTGGTAGCTGAAATTGGCATTCTATTTATAGCACTGCACTTTATAATGCTCTACTGGGGGTATAATATTTGTATATAATATATACAACATATGGGCTGAAATGCACATTTGTATTGCTGTGTATTTTTTACTACCCGTGGGGGAATATTTGCACTGTCCAAATTTGATAATACACTGAAGGACATTCAGAATGCACTAAAATGTCAACACATTTTTAGAGATGTCTGTTAGCCTTGTGAAGTTGTCAGATAAGCACAATAAATAAGACATAAAATGCATTAAAAGGTCCCTGTGAGACATTTGGGCTTTGTGAACTGGCTTTCATGGGTTGGCACAGACGGGAGGCTGTATTCTTCGAGGTCTGAAGTGACTCATGAGTACCTTTTATGGAGCTCTGCTTCGATTTAGGGGAAGGGCACTGACACGTATAAAGATGTCCCCACTTATGATGTTCTTGGAATCCTGCTGAAACAGACAATGTGACAGCCGTTTTGAGGCATGTGAACAATCTTGATAGTTTATAAATACCTTAAATATTCCCATATGAAATGGGCCTGACTATATAGTTTCCCCACAAACTAGAACATACTTGTTTATGTGTTTAGAGAAAAGTCAATATAGAAAATTTCTTTTAAACCCACATGCATATACAGACACGGTTCACTGCAACTTTGGTTCTAAAGTCTGGCACCAGTTTCAGAATGGGAAGATTGATTCAAGCCTCCAGGTTACCATTTGTTAGCTGTGTGGCTTTTAGTGGTTTTGAGCTTCAGTTTTCTCATGTGAACAGGACGCATGGACTGGATAGAATGCTAGCATTTTGCCATCTCTTGCAGTTTTAACATACTGACCCCATTGTAGCAGAGACTGCCAGCTGCCTGCGCAATAACCCTTTGGCCCCTGTTTTCCTAACAAAACTAATATAATCCGGGTTGGGGGAAGGGTGGAGGAATGATGGTGGGGTGGTGGTGGCAGCGGTGGCAGCAGCAATGTGAAACATGTCTCTCAGTGGCCTTTGCATATGGGGGCAGCTAGTCTGTACAGAGCGATCTTTAGAGATTGTTGGGTGGGGCTCCTGGTAAAGCTCATTCAAGGTGGCCGACTCAGCTGGGATGCATGCCTTTTTGTTCTGTGTTATCCTCCTTCCCATTGCCTATTAAGCGGATCTGATGGATGGAGCCATGGTGGCCATCTTGTGACCATGAGGTGACCTTGAAGATGGAAGCCAGCATAAGGATGGTAGAGGAGAAAGGTAGGAGAAGCCTGGATGCCAGATGGATGTGGAGCATCATGGCGACTCTGCACGGCCTGTTTGCAGACTTGTGTTGCGTGAGATTGTATGCAACCAAACCCAATCCTATTGCCAAACCTAATCCTAATTATAGAAGAAGCTTATTTGAACCAATTATATTGATAAAATAATAGGTATTAGCTTTTATTTTTCACAACCCTGTCTCTTCTCTGTGTGAGCCAATTTTGTATTTCTTAGCACCTGCCAAAATTGGGGATGGTTTTTCATTCTGAGCCAGGTCTTGCCCAGATTCCTTTCATTGCAGTGAGTCAGAAATTTTAGGACACCAAGAGTCAGACCTAATTCCAGGTTGTTTTGTGTGTTTTGATTCTTAAAACCTCTTCGTTTCTTAAGCAGTATGCAGATATTACTGGCACAGATTTTAATCTTCTGGTCATCCAGGTAATCCAGGACCCCCGAATTGGCATGGCCCCCCTGGTCATGGACTTGACCCAGGGGAGTTTGCCAGTAGCCGACAGCTAAGCTAGTGGGAGGGAGGGAGAGCATCTGTTTCAAATAGCAGTGTAAATTGAAAGGAGATGTGGTAACTTCCTTGGGGACAAACATTGTGGGCTCCGTATTTGAGCACTTCCTTATAATTGGCTCTTGGAGCCAGGTTTTTTTGTGTGTTTTACTAGACTTGTTATGAAGCAAGCAAGCAAGCATAATTTTTAGGCATAAAGGTATTACTTAGAGAAAAGTTGCAGATGTTCTATGTTTTTCCTCTTGTAGCACTCCGTGTGGTCCATCTTTGGCTTTGCACAGATTACTTCTTAAGAACAATATTTGGGAGTCTCCATATGTTAATCTCATCTTTCCCATGGTAAAGGAAAAGTTGTGAGTTTCAAGGGGTCATCAGACCTATTGAGGAAGTTCTCCCTTGCTACCATGATTTCAAAGTTCTAGTCACTAAGCAACCCCCAAAGAAACCTGATTTAATGTAGGTGTTGACTTGAACTACTCGAAGAATGTCAATTTAAAAATCGTGTTAAAAGGAAAAACTGCCCAAAGCATCTCATTTATTCAGAGTAATGTGGGTACCTACTGTGTGTCAGGCATCGTGATATTGCAGAAACAAGACAGATCTAGTCTGTCTCTACCCTTGGGGAGCTTGCACCCCAAAAGGCAAGGTGATACTAAACTAACGACTGCAGAACGAATTGGGTCTGTGCTAAATGCTGTGGAAGAGATGTTCAGGATGCTGTGAGAACATGTTGCAGGGAGACAGATGGCTTTTGCCTAGACTGGGGAGATGGATCTCAACAGGGAGCCATCTTGCACCTCAGGGAACGTTTGTTGCTGTCTGGATAGTTTTTGGTTATCCCAGGGGCTGGTTTGGCAGAGGGTGCTACTGATATCTAGAGTCAGGGATGCCGCTGAACATCCTACAGGGGCACAGGACAGTTCCACCCTACCGTCGAACAATTAATTATTGGACCCAAAATGCCAACAGTGCCAAGGTTGAGAAACTGTGGGGTAAGGGTCAAGGAAGGCTTCCTAGAAGATGTGACGTTAGAGCTCAGACCTGAAGGGGAAGCAGAGATCTTATGGTAAGTGGGGGGCAGAGCTTGGTGGTGAAAGAGCCAAGTGGAGAGAGGACAGAGGACTGAAAGGCTGGCAAGATCAGTAGGGGCCAGGTTAGGCAGGGCCTTGCAGATCAGGGGGACGTATTTTGGGGTCGTCCTCAGAGCAGGGGGAAGTGTTTGAAGGGCTGTAATGGGGCAGTATGTGATATGGCTGCCTTTTCGTGATGGATGTGCCATGGAGCAGGAGTTGGAGGGGGCTGTCGTGGCTGTGGGGAACTGTGAGGAGGCTGCTGGAGACAGGTTGTGAGAGATGGTTAAGAATCTCTCAGACTCTGGAACTGATTGGGTTTCGTGTGCTGAGAGAAAGGGTGGGGGCAAGGATGAGTCATACATTTCCGTCACATCCACCATGGGTAGTAGTGCTGTTTACTAACTTGGGCACTGAAGGAGGAGGACCAGGTTTTCAGAAACAGTTTTATATAGTTCAATGTACATAACATAGGGTTTATTAAGTATAATGAATTCTAAGTGTATAGTTCTGTGGCATTAAGTACTTACGCCATTTTTTGAAATGTACTTTGACTTTTAATTTTAGTGGGAGGTGAAGCTGCATAAGTTCAGTTTTGGACAAACTGAGTTCAAAATGCATGTGAGATGGCCAGGTACCGTGTCAGGTGAGCAGTTAGATATTTGGGTCTGTAGAGGACAAGTCTGGCTGGAAGGTATTTTGGGGGGTCATTATATTAGGTGGCAATTTGAGTAGGGTTTTTTTTTTTTTTTTTTTTTAAAGAGTTGGGTGTCTGTCTGAGCATGTGGCTCAAACCTGTAATCCCAGCACTTTAGGAGGCTGAGGCAGGCAGATCATTTGAGGTCAGGAGTTCAGGACCAGCCTGGCCAACATGGTGAAACCCTGTCTCTACTAAAAATACAAAAAAATTGGCCAGGTGTGGTGACGCGTGTTTGTAGTCCCAGCTACTCGGGAGGCTGAGGCAGGAGAATCGCTTGAACCCAGGAGGCCGAGGTTGTAGTGAGCAAAGATTACACCACTGTGCCTGGGTGACAGAGTGAGACTCTATCTGAAAAAAAAAAAAAAAGGTTGGCAGGTCTGGCTATGTGGCCCAGGCTGGACCTGAACTCCTGGCCTCAAGTGATCTGTCTGCCTCAGTCTCCCAGTCAGCTGGGACTACAGGCATGTTCCACTGCACTTGGTTGTTTTATTGTGTGTTTTTCTTGTGTGTGTGTGTGTGTGTGTGTGTGTGTGTGTGTGTTTTAAAGGAAGAGAGCCTTGATTAACAGAATAAATTCATTTAAGCATTTACTCAAAATGTATATATACCAAGATTTGGTAGAAGTTGGAGAGGACAGTAGTCTTTATCTACATATATCTACATGTTGTGAAGCTGAGGGTTTAGACAAAACAAAAATAAAAGCAAAAACAAGTATAAGTGTCGTCAAATAAGAGGTGAATGTATCTTAAGTATAGCAGTGTCATTTCCTCCTAGGGATATGACTTATTTTCTCTCCTAAAAGAATATTTTATGTAGCTGAAAAGATGATATATTTTAGTTTACATCATTACTTCCACGTAAGAAACTCAAGGCTCTTTACATATCACGTTGAATTTATCTTCTCTGGATCCTTGAGGGGGGAGATGGAGGAGCTTGTTTTTCGTTTATGAGCTGAATGAAGTCAAGGAAGTTAAACGGCCACAGCCTGTTGTGAAAATAGCCACATTCAGTTACCTTGAGTTCCTGTCTAGTTGTGCATCTTAGTGGCTGTCAGACTTCAGAGAATCATCTGAGTGTCTTAAAGAAGCCCCTATTTGTTAAAATGCAGATTCTTGCGTTCCAGCTCCAGATTTTCTGATTCAGAAGATCTGAAATGAGACCTCCAGGTAAGTTGTCTGTGAAGCCAGGTGTGAGAACCCTGCCTGGGCCACCATAGGCCCGGGTATAAACTAGGACTCTTATTGGGTGATTTCTGTGAACATCTGTGGAATATAAAAATGATCGAGGCCGGGTGCAGTAGCTCACACATGTAATCCCAGCACTTTGGGAGGCCGAGGTGGGCGGATCATGAGATCAGGGGTTCAATACCAGCCTGGTCAACATAGTGAAACCCTGTCTCTACTAAAAATACAAAAAAAAAATTAGCCAGGTGTGGTGGCGGGTGCTTGTAACCCCAGCTACTCAGGAGACTGAGGCGGGAGAATCGGAGGTCGCAGTGAGCCACGATCACGCCACTGCACTCCAGCCTGGGCGACAGTGCGAGACTCCATCTCAAAAAACAAAACAAAACAAAACAAAAATGATCGATGGTGGTTTTGCCTTAAAAAAAGTAAGGAGTTGTTCTGGAGAGAGCAAAGTGTGGCATTGAGGCCTACTCAGTCAGGTCTTTTGTGTACTTGGGAAAGGAACTGGAAACGCCAGAACTAAAACTGAGAAGTCTGTCTCAGGCTCCAGGATCATTTGGCAAATTTTTAAATGCTGTTGAGGAAACCATAGTCTGTGGAGCTTGAGTATCAAAAGTTAGAGCCGTGAGTTATTAAAGCAAAGGTTTTTGGGCAATATGCAAATAAGTTTCTAAAGGCTTAGAGCGTCTGAGATTGTGTGTACCATGGATTGAGTGGTACTGACAGGAGTGCTTACCTTATCTGTCTGTCTATCCATCCATCCACCCATCTGCACACTAGGGGTACTTTTAAAAATCTACTTCTTGTAATTAATAAGATGCCCAAAAGTTAATCATAAATTTTTATAAGTTAAGGCTGACAGTTAACTGTTCAGTAGTACACTTGCAATTTAAAGGAATTACGTAAAGTGCTAATTTTTTTTGTTTGTTTGAATATTTGCTGTGTTCCTCTTTGGTGTGTTCTGTAGTAGGCTGTGTGACCCGGGATTTTTCTGATTCTTCCTATGACTTAGGCTATGGAACATGCTAGTGAGGGTGAGGTTTTAAATCTCACCCCCCAAAACTGTTTTGAGTTGCAATTTTCTGGTTTGCATATCCTGAGTGATTGTTTTTAAACAAGATGCAAATCAAAGTAGGAAATGATCTTTTCCCTCATATATATATATAGTTATTTCTATTTTTCTCTTTTTTTTTCCCACCATCTACTGTCCTTCCTGTAAATATATTTATTCTCTGGCCCATAGAATATGTTGGTCTCCTCAAACTTTGTTGTCAAGTGAAGAAAAGCTAATATTCCAGTATTTCCCATGACTTCTGTGATAAAACAGGAGAGGAGTTTCAGATGGAGCTAGATCATATCTGAGTCGATAGTAGGCTCAATGGGGGAATGTCGTGTCTGCACACTTGCTGCCTCACTGTGGTAGGAGGCTTGGCCTCCTTCCTCACTACTTCTCTCCACTGGCTGAATTGTCCTGGCATCTTTCCCAGCAGCAGATCTCTTTTCCTAAGAGTTTACTGTTTGGCACTTGAGCAAAAGGCTCAATAGGTTTTACCATAGGCCAGGTACTTTTTTGAACCTGAACATACATGAACTCACTTAATTCTTATTCCATTTTTTCCCTCTACGGGGAGGGAAACAGAGGCTCAGAGAGGTGGCTTAACTATTAAGTGGCAGAGCCTGGATTTGAACCTAGGAGGTTTCAGTGTACTTGGTCTTTGTACTCTGTACTTTGACCTTATGCTATACGACTTCTCAGGCAGGGCCCTGGCCCGGGTCTCCTCTGCTGCCACATCTTTCTGTTGTACCGTGTAGCTTTAAGGAGAGAGTTCTTTGAACAGATTCGTTAAACAGCTGCCTTCTCTCCTGCTTCTCCTCCCCATCTGGCCATTGCTTTAGTCTCCTTTGCAGTTTTGTCCTTAAATGTTGGGGTTCCCCTGAGCCGTCCTTGGCCTCACAAGCCTTGGCTTCCGTTCTGGTGCGCTGTGAAGATCCTAGTGCTGCAGCCGCTATCGCACGCACACCCCTGTGCTGGGCTCACCCCTGCACCTGGCTGTCCTGTGTATCTGCACTCACGTATCCTCAGGACACTGGGGACCAAGTTGCCTTCCCTCACACGTGCTATCCTCCTTTATTCTCAGAAGCCCCAGGCCCTCCCCTCCCGTCTCACCACCCACCCCGTGCTCTGTCTCAGAGTCTACAGCTTCGGCTTCTTTAGTGGCCCCACCCCTCCCCTGCTCACTGCCACCTTAACTGAGGCCCTTAGCGCTCCTTGCTTGACACCAGTGGCCTTCCCACTGGCATGTTTGTGTCCTTTCTTGTCCTCCCACAGCCATCCCACACACTCCAGAAAGCTGTCTTGGGCACAGGTCTCAACATGGCATACCCTCCTTAAAACCTCAAACAGCTGTTCCTGGCTCAGAAAAACCTGACTCCCCAGTACCACCTGCTCTTATGATATGGCCCCTGGTACCTTCAGCCTCATTTCTAGCCCCAGCCACCCCTCCCCACAGGGGTCCCTGCCCGGGTCACCCCCTTCTCACAGGGGTCCCTGCCTGGGTCACCCCTCCTCACAGGGGTCCCTGCCTGGGTCCCCTCCTCACAGGGGTCCCTGCCTGGGTCACCCCTCCTCACAGGGGTCCCTGCCTGACCAGGTCACCCTCTCCCATCAAGGGACTCTGCCTGGGTCACTCCCTCTTCTGAGGTATTTCTGCCACCATGTGTGTTGACCCTGCCCTTGGCCTGCCCTGTATAAAACCCAGGAGGGAGAGACTAAAACCCGATGCCCTTTAAAAAAAGTATGGAGTGGCGGGGCCTTCTGTCCCATGGTTGGAGGTGGTGTCCCATGGTAAATGGAGCTGCTACCCAGCTTGTCTGCTGCTGTGGGGACAGGGGACAGTGGATTTGTCCCAGTAGGGTGGAGAAAAGGCAGACTTTACCCCTGTCGCTGGGCTGCAGGGGTGTTTGTTTCTGTCCCTCTGCTGCCATGGATTATCTTCAAAGTGGGTACTTGGAAACAAGTAAGTTGGCTATGCGCCATGCATCCTGGAGCTTAAGGCCCCCTGGAGGACCTGGAATTAATCCTGGAAAGCTCCACAGAGAGGCAGCTGCTGGAGGCTGGAGCCGGCTGGGTGACATGCTTTGTAAGTAGGTCACAGGAAAGAAAGTGAAGCCCCGAAGGCTTCCTCCCCCAGCCTGTTAGAAAAGAAGTGGCAGCCTGCGTGGCCTGGAGGGAGTACCTGAGCCACGTGTGCTTCCGAGACAGCTCTCTGTGAGCTTTGGCCTGGGTGGCAGAGCCACAGGTACCGGGTTTTGTGTCCTCCTGGCTTTTGTGCAGGGCAGGCAACCACCTAGACACTTCCCAGACTGCCGGTCATTATCACTGTGGTCACCAGCATGGCCACAGCTGTTGGCTGAGCTTTTTTATATATTCTGAGCTGATGCCAAAGGCTGTAGGCATTGTCTCATTGGTTCCTGACAGCGCCCTCTGAGGTGGAGTTATTTGGCAGCTTAGTGGTTTTCTTGTTTTTAGTATTTCATTTGGTTTCTATGAGAGATGTTCCTGGGAAAGTTTGGGAAAACGAATTAAGAGAATTGGAACAAAATCAGGTGAGGAGGTAGAAGGCACAATCATCTTTCCTGCGTGGGAATGGGGGTCCCTTGCTCCCTCACAGGGACAAGGAAAGAGAGTTGATTAGTGCTGCCTAAATGCGTTGCAATTAATTACTCGCCAGTTTTCTTACACTCGGGGGCTTAGGCTGGCCTATAAATCTTAGTCCCAGGTTAGTTGTAAAATCTTGATTTACCTCTCCGTCTAGGCGTGCTAACACATTTGTTGGCTTGAATTATTTAAAGTTATCATGAAAAAGGTCCGATTTCTATTGCCTGCCCTGATTTGCACTTTAAATATAGTTCCCTGTTGCAATTTACCAGAATTCATGTTGAAAATAGAAAAGGGGAAATTACTTTTAAACAGCAGTTTGGCATATAAAGCATGATTTACCCTGGAATATTTCTCCAACTGCACATTAAAGCACTAAGGCCAAATTTTCAACAATATTTTCCCTACTGAATCTGGAAATTAATATGAAAGCAAACAGCTAACACTGAGCCTCAGGTAGCCACTCCTGTGTGCCCCTTTGGTTGGGGGCAGGACGGAGAAATCTTTCCCTCACTCCTCCTTTTCTGTGTCACTCACTAGCCCAGACTCAAATTGCAGTATGCACTCTTGTTAGCATGGTTGAAGGTGACAGGCAATTTCCTACCTCCCTTGCTAATTTTTCTCACTTTGCTCATCTCTTTGCACCATTTCTCTTTCATTTCCATGAAACCAGGATTTTTATGGGTAAGAATTCTGTAAATGGTTAGTTATTTTAAGATTGGATTTATTAGTGGTATAGCATATTCTGTGCCTTCACAGTATATTTGGTTCCTTTTTATTTTTATTTATTTATATTTTGTTAAGAGGCAGGGTCTCTCTCTGTCACCCAGGCTGGAGTGAAGTGGCATGACCATAGTTTACTGCCGCCTTGTGCTTTTGGATACGTGGAGTCCTCCCACTTCAGCCTCCCAAGCAGCTGGGACTACAGGCGTGCACTAGCAAGCCTGGCTAAGCTTTAATTTTTTTCTTTTTTTTGGAGAGATGGGGTCCCACCATCTTGCCCAGGATGGTCTTGTACTTTTGACCTCAAGTAATCCTCCTGCCTCAGCCTCTCACAGTGCTAGAATTACAGGCATGTGCCACCACGTCCGGCCACATTTGGTTCCTTGATGATTTCTTTTGATTTATTTAGATTATAGAAATGTAAAGATAAAACCAATTGGCTGCTGGGCATGGTGGCTCACGCCTGTAATCTCAGCACTTTGGGAGGCCGAGGTGGGCGGATCACCTGAGGTCAGAAGTTTGAGACCAGCCTGGCCAACATGGCAAAACCCCAGTTCTACTAAAAATACAAAAATTAACCGGGCATAGGGCACGCGCCTGTAATCCCAGCTACTCAGGAGGCTAAGGTAGGAGAGAATCGCTTGAATGGAGGTGGAGGTTGCAATGAGCTGAGATAGTGCCACTGCACTCCAGTCTGAGCAACAGAGTGAGACCTGTCTCAACAAAACAAAACAAAAAACAACTGGCATTTTTTTCTAAGGATTATCTTGTTTTATGATTTGTTCCTACAATGGAAAGTAACTCTGATGCATTTTTTATGTCATTGTTTTAAATATTATAATTTGTGTCTATCATGGGAAAAAGGAATTTTAAATTTCACGGCAGAGTGATGAGAAATGACAGGCTTTTTTGGTTTGGGTTTTTTTTTTTTTTTTTTAAATGGATATTTTAACTCTAGGTCTATATTTTTGGACAGAGCTAGAATCTAGTTTAACTTAGCGCAGTTAAGCTTTGTCTGGCTAAAGGAATGGTGTGTCGATTACAACAAGCAGAATTTGTGGAATTTATTTGACGTATTGGCAATATCTTTCCTGTATGTAATTCCTACTTTAAACAGTAACATCATCAAATAATATTAGCTGCTTACTTACAAAAGGTGATACATTAGTAATTTTAAGAACCAGTACCAAATAAAGATACCTTCCCTGCACTATATTCTACATTCTAAGGGCTAGGGACTTTTGTGTTCACATGCACTTCGTGGTCATATAGCTCAGTCTGGCCTTGCAAAAAAGTGAAGTAAAAGTAAACATGTGTTATTAGATGATGCTACTGGACCTGTTACATTAAGAAAGTTATTTTATTTGGTAAAAGAAGAAATTCTAACCCCAGAGATATTTGACTGTCCTTGTTTGGAATTAGGAATTAATTGGGGAGGGGGAGATGGGTTTTTTTAAGACAGGGTCTCACTCTTGTCCAGGCTGGAGTACAGTGGCGTGATTATAGCTCACTCCTGGGCTCAAAGGATCCTCCCGCCTTGTCTTCCTAAGTAGCTGGGATGACAGGCGTGCTCTAGTATAACTGGTTGTTGTTGTTTTTTTTTAAGACGGCGTCTTGCTCTGTCGCCCAGGCTGGAGTGTGATGGTGTGATCTCTGCTCACTGCAACCCCCGTCTCCCAGGTTCCAGTGATTCTCCTGCCTCAGCCTCCTTAGTAGCTGGGGCTACAGGCACCTGCCACCATGCCTGGCGAATTTTTGTATTTTTAGTAGAGATGGGGTTTCACTATGTTGGCCAAGCTGGTCTCAAACTCCTGACGTCATGATCCCCCCGCCTCAGCCTCCCAAAGTGCTGGGATTACAGACATGGGCCACTATGCTCAGCCACATGTCTGGCTAATTTTTTTATTTTTTGTAGAGATAAGGCCTCCCTATGTTGCCCAGGCTGGTTTCAAGCTCCTGGCTTCAAGGGATCCTCCTGCCTTGGCCTCCCAAAGTGCTGGGATTACACAGATGTGAGTCACGACGCTCAGCAGGAGATGGATTTTTGAATCAAAGTCATGAATTAGTTTGATCACAGTTTTTGTATCTTGCAAGTTCTCAGAATATTCTATTTTCTGGAATTCTGTGGTGCTAAGATGTGTTAACATGTTGCAACCTCCCTGTATGATATTCCTTAAGTAATTCTGTTTTTGATATCTTCTGCAGGGTTTTAAATGTGCATATTAGCTTAGAAGTAAATAAAATAAAAGCAAAAAGTTAAGTACCCAGAAGCAGAATTTAAATGGCTTTGCAATTAAATCTCTCCTTTCTTCTTAGAACTTGAAGTGATGATTGGGCTTTGTTTTTCGTGTGTGTGTGTGTGTGTGTGTGTGTGTGTAAAGTGAGAAAATGCATTAGATCCTGTTGAAAATAAAGGTGAGAGGCACTAAGCTTCTTTGTTCTACTGGGTTGGCGCTGCCTAGTATAGGGAGCGGGCAGTCCTTATGTGATGTGACCCTAGGGTCCTCCAGAGTGAAGACTTTCACTCATTCATTTATTAAGTACATATTTATTGAGTTCCTTCTGTGTGCTAGCTGTGCTTTTGGTGTGGTGGCAAACAGTAGATAAAACTGTATTCCTGGTGGGGTAGTAGCCCAGGCCTGTAATCCTAGCACTTTGGGGTGCCGAGGTGAGCGGATTGCTTGAGCCCAGGAATTTGAGGCCAGCCTGAGTAACATGTTGAAACCTTGTCTCCACAAAAAACACAAAAATTAGCTGGGCATGGTGGCACATGCCTGTAGTCCCAGCTACTCGGGAGGCTGAGGTGGGAGGATCACTTGAGCCCAGAAATGAAGGTTGCAGTGAGCTGAGATTGTGCCATTGCAGTCTAGCCTGGGCAACAGAGTGAGACCCTGTCTCAAAAAACACAAAACAACCCCACCCCCACCCCCACCCAAACCCAGTATAACTGTATTCCTGCCCTTGTGGAGCTTATAATCAACTGACGTAAGATAAGTAATAAATAAATATATATGTCAGTTGGTGATAAGTGCTCTGGAGAAGAGTAAAGCAGACTGAGGTGGATAAGGAGGGTGTGGAATTGGGGATTTATTATTTTATGTGAGATGGTCTCACGGAGGCCTTGTATAATGTCTACTGTTACCTAAATTGTTCACATAGAGGTTCATATGGCTTAGATTTCAGTTTCACCCTGCCTTTTGAAATGTCGTTCTGGAAATGGAAACGATGAAACCATGTTCGTCATTTGCTTCTTAGTGTGAAGATGTTTTAGATTCTTTCTTTTGAGCAAATGTTAATGCAATATTTGAGGCAATGAATGTCTGGGGGTGGGGATGGGGAGGAATTAGAAGGGATCCAAATGGGTGAAGTGGTCTCCTGCTTCTGAGTAGGGTCCCCTCTGCCACTAAGGAGCCCCTCTGCTGACACTCCTTGTACATTATTGTTCCATGGTGTCACTTCTCCCACTCTTTTAGTACATCATTGCCCTATGGCACTGCCTTTTACTCCTGTGAGTGCTAATTGGAGAAAGTGAACTCTGCAGTGCTTTCCTCTTAGCTGTTGAGGAGAAATGTGCTGTAAAATGAAGGGTACTATTTTTTGTTCTGTTAAGCTTCCTGTTTGGCTTGTCATTTTGCTTTATATTTTCAGAGTGTTACTGTCATGTTGTTGTTATTATTTTTAATGCAGAGCCTAAATGTGGCTCTAGGGATATCTTTGCCTATTATGGCTCTGACTCGAAACATTCATTCATTCTAAATGGAGAGTGATTTTAATTTCCCTCACTCTCCCAGCCCCATTGCTTTAGTAGGGTTCTGTTAGGGTTTAGTAGGTTCTGTGCTTGCTGGTAGCAGTATCTGCATCACACTTCTAACCTTGCAGCCCTTAGGAAAAAACTTGCTCTAAATTTAGCTCTGTTGCCTGCCAGGCTCTGGGAGTGATTTTGAGGGTGAGAATTTGTACTTCTTCCTCCTGGATTCTCAGGAATTCCCCTTTGCTTAAGAAGGCACCACACTTAAGGTTTCTAAGAAGTAGTATTTTGTACACATCTATTTTATGGTTTATGTCTATAGACATAAATGGCATACACAGCTTTGAATTTGTCTGATGTACTATTTCTTTTGCTTGGTAGCCAAAGCGTGTTGGCTTCGTGTTGATGAATAATTTTAGGTCTGAGATGAAGAAAGCCAATAATAACAAGTTTGCAGCAATGCAGCTGCTTAAAAATGAGCAAAATATGTCTTGTTAAAGTATCTTTTTTTATTATAAGCAAAACTGTTGGATATAAGAATTAACCTGAATTGCTAACTCTAATGTAAAAATGTTTCTTTTTTTTCCAGCTTTTGGTTTGGCTTCTGAAGATACAAAGAAAGAGGTCAAGCAGTCTCAGGTACTAATCCCAATGATCAAATCTTTTCCTTCCAAGATTCCTTTGTATTTTCTCTAATGGGAACTGTAATCATTTCATTCTTCAATTGTTATCATTTTTATTGTTATATGAATTCATATACTGTTGGTCAACACATTTTGAATCCCTAACGCAACCTATAGATAGACTTGCTTTTTAAAAATCCTTTAATATTTGAGGCTGATCCACTTGGTTTTAAAGTTATTTTGAGAAAAAAGGTGTTTTGACATAGAGTTGTACATTTTAATAGTCTTGCTTGGATACCATAATTTTCCCCAGTCTTACCAAATACCGTTTTTTATTTCTTTTTTGCAACCAAGTTTCACTCTGTCGCCCAGGCTGGAGTGCAGTGGCACAATCTCAGATCACTGCAACCTCTACTTCCTGGGTTCAAGTGATTCTCCTGCCTCAGCGTCCCCAGTAGCTGGGACTACAGGCGTGCGCCACCATGCCCGGCTAATTTTTGCATTTTTAGTAGACAGAGGGTTTCATCATGTTGCCCAGGCTGATCTCAAATTCTTGACCTCAGGTGATCCACCCACCTCAGCCTCCTAAAGTGCTGGGATTACAGGCATGAGCCACTGCACCCGGCCCAGTCTTAGCAAATATCTTAACCTTGGGTTTAATTATCTCAGTCTGTGAAAGGATTTTACTATGTCACAGAAACCTGATTAGTCTCACCTTGAAGGTGGCAGTGTGTGAGAGGGTGTGCTGGGGGCTGGGTGGGAGACCCCAAAGGTGACTCTACTACCAGACAGTCAGAACCAGAAAGCTAGGCCAGGGGACTCGCAGAGAGCAGGCAGTGCTTATCCCAATCTCAGAGCTGCTGCTTTTTAATCATTGGTTGTAGTCAGGGAACGGCTCTAAATGTTTATTAGTTGGGCTTTGCACTAGATCAGTTTAGCACATAAAAAAGAAAAACAGTAGTTTAAAATGTCAGTTGTTTTTGTCATATTAGTTAAAGCTCAGTTGACTCTATTTTTTACCCCACAATTGGTGTAAATGCGTTTTTTTAATAGTATGTTTCTTTTATCAACAGAGTATTTTAACTGTACTATGAGATTCTTACACAGGGGAAATGATAATACTAATTGCTTACGGTTTTAAGACCTTTTATGATTAGTAAAGCATGTCACACATATAATTTAATCTTCTCAATGATCCTGTTATTTGTTAAAGCAAATATTCCCATTTACAGCAGAGAAAACTTAGCCTCAGGGAAGTTACCTGATTTGACCAAGGTCACATGATTTTTTTTTTTTTTTCTTTTCAACTTTTGTTTTGGGTAAAGGGGTACATGTGCAGGTTTGTTACAGGGGTAGATTGCATGTCACAGGGGTTTGATGGATAGATTATTTTGTCACGTAGGTAAGAAGCATAGTACCTGATAGGTAGTTTTTGGATCCTTGCTCTCCTCCCACCCTCCACTCTCAAATAGACCCCAGTGTCTATTGTTCCCTTATTTGTGTCCATGTGTACACTCTGTTTAGCTCCCACTTATAAGTGAGAACTTGTGGTTTTTCATTTTCTGTTTCTGCATTAATTGGGTTAGGCTAATGGCCTCCAGCTCCATGTTGCTGCGAAGTCCATGTTCTCATTCTTTTTTATGGTTGTGTAGTATTCCATGGTGTATCCATGCCACATTTTCTGTATCCAGTCTACTGCTGATGGGCATCTAGGTTGATTCCATGTCTTTGCTATTGTGAATACTGCTGTGATGAACATATGTGTGCATGTGTCTTTATGGCAGAACAATTTATATTCCTTTGGGTATATACCCAATAATGAAATTCCTGAGTTGAATGGTAGTTTTATTTTATGTTCTTTGAAAAATCTCTTTCCACCGTGGCTGAACTAATTTACATTCCCACCAGCCATAAGTATTCCTTTTCTCTGCAACCTTGCCAGCTTGTGTTATTTTTTGGCTTTTTAATATTAATGGCCATTCTGATTAGTGTGAGATGGTATTTCATGTGGTTTTGATTTACATTTCCCTGATGATTAGTGACGTTGAGCATTTTTTTTCATATGCTTATTGGCTGCATGTATGTCTTCTTTTGAGAAGTGTCTGTTCATGTCCTTTGCCCATTTTTAAGATGGGGTTGTTTGTTTTTTGCTTGTTGACTAGCTTACATTCCTTATAGATTCTGGATATTAGGCCTTTGTCAGATGCATAGTTTGCAAATATTTCCTTGCATTCTGTCAGTTGTCTGTTTACTCTGTTGATAATTTAGTTTGCTGTGGAGAAGCTCTTTCGTTTAATTAGGCCCCACTGGTCACATTTTGTTTTTCTTACAGTTGCTTTTGTAGTCTTCCTCATGAAGTCTTTGCACAGGCCAATGTCCAGATGGTGTTTCCTATGTTTTCTTGTAGGGTTTTTATAGTTTTAGGTTTTACATTTAAGTCTTCAATTCATCTTGAGTTGATTTTTGTGTGTGGTGTAAGGAAGGGGGTCCAGTGTCAATCTTCTGTATATGGCTAGCCAATTATCCCAGCACCATTTATGGAATAGTGAGTCCTTTCCCCATTGCTTGTTTTTGTCAAAGATCAGATAGTCATAGGTGTGTGGCTTTATTTCTGGGTTCTCTAACCCGTTCCATTGGTCTATGTGTCTGTTTCTGTAGCACTACCATGCTGTTTGGTTACTGTAGCCTTGAAGTATAGTTTGAAGTTAGGTAATATGATGCTTCCAGCTTTGTTTCTTTGGCTTAGGATTGCTTTGGCTACTTGGGCTCTTTTTGGTTCCAAATGAATTTTAGAATTTTTTTTCTAATTCTGTGAAGAATTTCATTGGTAGTTTGATAGAAATAACATTGAATTTGTAAATTGCTTTGGGCAATATGGCCATTTTAACAATATTTATTCTTCCTATTCATGAACAAGGAATGTTTTTCCATTTGTTTTGTTGTCTCTGATTTTTTTCAGCAGTGTTTTGTAATGCTCATAGAGATCTTTTACTTCCCTGGTTAGCTGTATTCCTTGGTGTTTTATTCTTTTTTGTGGCTACTTTTTTTTT
>NW_012108820.1:1054064-1153839 GCF_000951045.1 Mandrillus leucophaeus
TTTTTTTTTTTTTTTTTTTTTTTTTTTTAAGATGGGAGTCTCATTCTGTCACCCAGGCTGGCATGCAGTGGCGTGATCTCAACTCACTACAACCTGTGCCTCCCAGGTTCAAGCAATTGTCCTGCCTCAGCCTCCCGAGTAGCTGGGATTATAGGCGCCTGCCACCACATCTGACTAATTTTTGTATTTTTAGTAGAGATGGGGTTTCACTATGTATCCCAGGCTGGTCTCGAACTCCTGACCTCAAGTGATCCACCTGCCTCAGCCTTTCTCAAAGTGCTGGGATTACAGGTGTGAGCCACTGTGCCTGGCCTTTTTGTGGCTATTGTGAATGGGATTGCTTTCTTGATTTGCTGTCAGCGTGGATGTTATTTGTGTATGGAAATGCTACTGCTTTTTGTACACTGATTTTGTATCCTGAAACTTTGCTGAAGTTGATTAGATCTTTTCTAGGTATAGTATCTTACTGTCTGTGAAGAGAGATAGTTTGACTTCCTCTCTTCCTGTTTGGATGCCTTTTATTTCTTTATCTTGTCTGATTGCTCTGGCTAGACTTCCAATACTATATTGAATAGGAGTGGGGAGAGTGGGCATCCTTGTCTTGTTCCTTTTCTCAAGGGGAAAGCTTCCAGCTTTTGCCCATTCTGTATGATGTTGGCTATGGGTTTGTCATAGACAGCTTTTATTATTTTGAGGTATGTACCTTTGATGCCTAATTTGTTGAGAGTTTTTAACATGAAAGAATTTTATCAAAAGCCTTTTTTTTTTTTTTGCATCTATTCAGATGATCATGAAAAAGCCCCGATAGATTCATAGCCAAATTCTACCAGATGTGTGAAGAGCTGCTTCCAATCCTACTGAAACTCTCCCAAAAAGTAGAGGAAGAAGGACTGCTCCCTAACTCATTCTGTGAGGCTACTGGTATCATTCTGATACCAAAACCTGGCAGAGACACAACAAAAAAAGAAAACGTCCAGTATCCCTGATGAACATAGTTGCAAAAATCTTCAACAAAAATGCTAGCAAACCAAATTTAGCAGCACATCAAAAGCTAATCCACCACAGTTAAGTAGGCTTTATTCCTAGGAGGCAAGGTTGGTTCAACATACGCAAATCAATAAATGTGATTCATCACCTAAACACATGATTATTAAAAAGTAAAGTTAGAATCCAAATTTTCTGAATCCTTGAATATTTCTCACTTTACTGTTTTATATTACACAGCCCTATGCATTATGATGTGTGTATTTGGCAATAATGAGGATCATTTGTGACACATTTAAAGTGCTACCTAGTCCTGTGGTAGCACTCAAAGTCCTTGTGACTTTGAGTCCTGAATGACAGGCATAAGGCACTGGTCGTGAGAACCAAAGTGTTGAAGTTCTTTGTTTTGTGTGTTTTTTTTTTGAGACAGAGTCTTGCTCTGTTGCCCAGGCTGGAGTGCAGTGGCGCAATCTCGGCTCACTGCAAGCTCCGCCGCCTGGGTTCACACCATTCTCCCGCCTCAGCCTCCTGAGTAGCTGGGACTACAGGCACCTACCATCACGCCTGGCTAATTTTTTTTTTTTTTTTTTTGAGATGGAGTCTCACTCTGCCGCCCAGGCTGGAGTGCAGTGACCGGATCTCAGCTCACTGCAAGCTCCGCCTCCCGGGTTCACGCCATTCTCCTGCCTCAGCCTATCGTGTTGGCCAGAATGTTCTCCATCTCCTGACCTTGTGATCTGCCTGCCTCAGCCTCCCAAAGTGCTGGGATTACAGGCATGAGCCACCACGCCTGGCCCAAAGTATTGAAGTTCATGTCTTCTCCACCACTAGCCAGCTGTGAGACTTAGTGAACCTCGCTGTGCTCAGCCTCCTCATCTGTAAGATGGGGTAGTAGGACCTACCTCACAGGGCTGTTTTGGAGATTAAGTGTGCCTGTTTACAGCTAGAACAATGCCAGGTCCTGTTTACATGTTTACCTGATAAGACAACAACAAATCCTATAAGCAGCCTTTTAAGAGGTCGCATAAGCCATCTTTCCTACCTGAACAAATCAAAGTAAAGAGAAACTGCTTTTGTCCGTTACATTTCTGTTGTAGAGGTAGTTGACTTCATATGAAGTGGTTGATGATAATGATGAAAAAAAGGTAGGTGCCAATAATTATTGAGCATTTGCTTTGTGCACACCCTGTGCTCAGCATTTTACTATCTTGTTCAACCTGCAACACAATCTTGTGAAGTGGGTCTTGTCATTATTATTCCTATTCCGGTTGAAACAGGCCTGAGATAGTTGGTGGTACAGGCAGAATTAGAGCCCAGGGCCAACTGAGTGTGATCATGAACACATCTGATTATTTTATTCAGAGTCTCTAGGGCACTGGTGGGAGATTCCATTTTACTCCTCTTTCCTTTAAAATATTCCATATCAAATTCTTTGAGGATGTCTTATCTTCTTTTAATGAAGAACTTATAAACTAAGCACTACATGTATGGATTGCAAGTGTTCAACTCTATTGTGAGTTGAAAAATAAAACCTGTGTCAAAGGGTGACTTTAATATGCGTTTTCTTGACTAGCATAGGAGCTGTCTGTGGGGTAGAGATTAATAGCAAATCTCTTTTGTATGTGAATAGCAATTCAGTTGACTTATAAAACCTTGACAGTGAGCACATTTTGATTGATACTGATAGCGTAAGAAACATGTGGCAGCAGAAATAATAAAACAAACCATGTGTTTCCTTCATCTTAGGAAGAACTAAGTCTTTTCACAAGGGAAGCTGGAGACAGAATTTTAATTGTTCTGTTAATTTAGTCTAATTTTCTTTCTCACAGGGGAAATTAGTCAAGACCATTTTGGTTCCATCTCAATTCACCTAATTCAACTGTTTCTTGCATATTTTATTTTTACAGTTTACAGATTGAACCCCTTGAAATGGCTAATCATTTCCTAGCTGTTGTGTCAGTCAACAGAGCTGCTGTGCTTAATAGCAAAGAGAAGGATGTATCATTTCGTTGCTTTTCTTTGATTTCACAAAGATAGCTATCTGATGGAAAGCCCAGCTGGTTTCGCAGCTTCAGTTGCTCAGTCTAGAACTGTAGCATTCTAACTTGTTGATAAAGGTGACTTTTGCTTTCTATATTATTTTTTAGCTCCCTCTCAAAATCTGTTCACATCTAATGATGTGTATTTTCTACATTCTCCCGAGGAAGGCTGGGCAGGCGTTATCATGGTGGTGTGAGGAAGAACACTGGGACCGAGTTAGGAGACCTGGGTTGCAATTCTGGTTCTGTGGCCAGAATGACTGGTGGACCTTGGGAAAATGATTTATCTTTTCTGAGCCTCTGTTGTCTCATTTGCAAAAGGGGATTGCTGGGTTGAATCATCTCCAGTGCTGTTTTTAGATCTCACAATTCTATTTTTCTAGGAGCCTCAGCTGGCAGCCAAAGCTGTGGCATCCAGAAGGCAGCTTGGCCTGGGGCAGGTGGCGGGTTGCCAGTGGAGCCAAATGGCTCCTCTGGAGCTGAGGCTGGCGCCTTCCCTGAGGGCAGGTTGTCTTCCTGGTCAGGAGTGGCATTTAGAGTAAGTCTGCGCTTGCTGACTTACGGTGATAGCCTAGCTTTGGTTCACTGCATTCAGAGAACTGGATTGAGCTTTCCAGTCTTTTTAAGTAATTTCTTCCAGGTCTTCGTATTTTATCAGGATTAAGTTGGGTGTCACTTGATCCATCCTGAGAGTTAACAAATCAGCATATAACTCTAGGTTCTCCTCTACTCAGTGGCATTTCTAGTCTCGAGACAAAGATAATTTCAGAATATGCCACTAAAGGTGGTCGCTCCCCTGTGTTTAGCTCTCTCCTCCCCGAGTGTTCTCATGGTCCCTTTGGTATTCTTAGAGGATGCATCTCTGTGGATACATCTCTTGGCTTTTAAGCTGCTCCCAATTTTGTTGGTAAGGGCTCGCGACCACATTTCTTGTTGCAGTCTGTGAAGACAATTGGAGGATATTTGCCACCGTCCAATTGTCATAATTATAGCATATGGCAGTTGAAAGCAGGAAAGGGCAATTAGGGAGAAAATTCCTTCTTAGTCTGCAGAGAAGACAATGAAAATGGCAGATTTAGCTGCTGACGCTTTGCACTTTGCTAGAGAAATCTTTTGAGAGTTCCTCCCTTGATTTACACAGAGTCGAGGTCAGGTATTTCTCTGCCCACATCCAGATTTCTATGTCTGGGGCTCTCCAGCTCTTACAGTGCCCCTTCTATGCTCCTGAATTTTTTTTTTTTTTTTTTTTTTTTGAGATGGAGTCTAGCTCTGTCCTCCAGGCTGGAGTGCAGTGGCACGATCTCAGCTCACTGCATCCTCCGCCTCCCGGATTCAAGCGATTCTCCTGCCTCAGCCTCCTGAGTAACTGGGACTACAGGCGCCCGCCATCATCCCCGGCTAATTTTTGTATTTTTCGTAGAGACGGGGTTTCACCGTATTGGCCAGGCTGGTCTCAAACTCCTGACCTTGCGATCTACCTGCCTCAGCCTCCCAAAGTGCTGGGGTTACAGGTGTGAGCCATTGCACCTGGCCTCTGTGCTCCTGAATTCTAGTGACCGCCATAGGCTGGCCTCCGAGGCCCTGTGCAGGCCCCTAGGACGACTACTCAGATAGGAGAGAACGTTGTGGTAATATTCTGGAAGACAGTATGTCTGCACCCAAAAGATGATGAAGTGCGGTAATTCGTGGAACTCATCTTTATGAGGAGCACCCTGCCAGAATCGAGACTATCCTCTGATATGTTCATAATGCTTTATGGTTTACAGAGCTTTAAAAATGAACCCTCCTGAGAATCTCATGAACCAGTTAAGCGGTCACTGCATCTTATACAGTAGGAAAGAGCTTCAGCTCAATCGACTTGCCCAAGATCGCATGAGAAGGGCACAGCCCAGCCTAAGAGGTCTGTCGTGATGCAGAAGTACATCATTGCTCCGTGGTCCCTTAGGTTTCCGTCTCATTTCTTTAGGGAAGTGTTTCCAAGCCCCCGTTTTCAAATCTTCCTCCCATGCGCTGATACCCACCATGCACCACGCATGTTTACTCAGTGTATTGCTGGCTTCATTATGTATCAAGATTCATCTTTTTCTCTTTCATTTAAAATACAGGATTTGGAGAAAAGTGGTATATCAAGGAAAAATGACCTAGGTAAGTAATGATTTTTTTAACCTAAGAGTGTGTACTCAGGTGTATTTTGTATGAATTATATTGCCATGAAGTGATTTTTTTTTCTGATTTTATTTATGGGGTAAATATTGTTGTCCAAATAGTCTGTCTTTAGCCCAGCCTAACGTTTGTTCTCCTGAAGATGTGGGGCAAACACTTCTCAGATGGACATGTTGGCATGGGGTGGACTTCTGTTTACTCAGTGAGATATGTTGGATTTAATTCCCTCTGGCATCATTCATTGAGCTTCTGATAAGGATAAAGCCCCATGCCTGGTGGGCTCTATGGGGGAATGCAGAGAGGAAGGAGACGTGGTCTCTGTTATTAAGGACCCACACAGTGTGGGAGAAAAGGACAAACTGGCGTTTACGCGTGCCCCCTGGGAGTAGGCTCTCTACTCGCTGGCCTGCAGACACCTCCGTGCCTTTCAGGAGTCAGCTCACCAGTCACATCTGCCAGACTCGTCCCAAGCCTCCTGGCCTGGAAGCTGTAAGCCCTTCCTTTGTAAGGCATTGTACTTCTATCATAGCCCATTCCTTATTTGTACTCCTTTTGAAACACCTACCCTGCCATATATTGTAAGTATCTTCAGGAATGTGACCATGGGTTAGACTTAAAATAAAAATTTCATCGGAAGCATGCCCAGTGTGTAAGGCCACACCTCTGTGTAGGGGTGAGTCTGTCCCTGAAGGGTATGAACTTTGTCAGTGTGTTTCCTCCCAGGGTAGGAAGAATGACCCAAGTCTGGAACTCAGTCAGCCAGGACCTGGACACCAGAAGCAGTGGAACCTCACAAGAGGCCCATGATGTCAGGGGGATGCGGTCCATGGGAGAAGCTTCCCTGCAGACACAGGTGGTTGGCTCACCTCTAGTTTCATGATGGATAAGCCTGGGTTCCAGGAAACAAGAAGGGAACGATATACTCTTCTTGCTTCCTCCCCACTATTTTCCTTGGAGACCTGAAAGGCGAGCTCTAGATAAGAGGGAAAAGGATAAAGGAAAGTGTTCCTTTCTAGGCCTTCTCTTCCTGGGCCTGGGTTCTGAGGGGTACAGAAGTGCAGGAGAGCCTGCCCTGCCCCCGCGTGGAAGTGGGAGAATGACCTGTTTTGGGGAGGCGTATCTAGGGCCCACAGGGGACTGTGTTGGGGTCTGTGGGATCTGACAGCAGCTGTATTTAAGGAACCACATCAATTTGTTGCTTTTTCTTCTCTGTATTATCACACTCTGTATGGTTTAGCCACACCTTTCCATGTGGAGATTTTCTTTCCTGCTACCAACTCTGGTGGGTTTGAACATTTATTTGTAGTTTATGGGAGCAGATGAGTCTCTGGTTATTAAATGAATTAATGATGCAAGTCTGGAACATGGGCTTGAAACTACAAAGGGGAAGTTACCTTGGACAAGTAAATTTATATTCTTGCAATTGCACATGGCAAGTCGAGCGAAACCTGACTTGGTATCAGTTCATCTGAAAAAGACCCAGGGGGCTTCTTTGTCACAAGCTTTGTGTGAGACTACAAGACCAGGAGGCTACTAAAGATCCTGTGCAGTTGCAGCAACAACAGTAGATTCAGGGCACTGAGAGCATAGCTCACAGTCAGAGCTGGGAGATAGCCTCCACGCACGGGACGCTGTTTCTCCTGCTGGCTGCCTGATTGATAGATTCACTAGTGTGTGATTACTCTCACCAAGTAAACATAATTGGTGACGCTTTGTGCATGTGTGTTTTCAGGTGTGTGTGTATGCATGCATATTTATCTCTCAGCGTTAAATCATAAGGCTGCTTGTTACTCAGCTTTTATCAGAAGAACATCATGTTGGTTTCTCATCAGAAAAACACCAGCATGATGAAACCATTTTTCTAGGTAATTTCTGACCAGGAAGATGAGCATTTTACAGTAGAGTGCTTTGCCCATGGTAGGTGCTCAGCAACTGAAGACAGGGAGAGCATTTGGTTTCTTCCGGCTTTCAAAGAAGAATCATTGCTCTCCAGCATCCGTTTTCTATTCTGACTATCTCTCTGCCCTGCTGCCTTTCCTGAGCACTCTCTGCCACTCACCATTGGCGTTGGCATTGCATTGGCCCTTTAGGTATCCTTGACTAATTTCTTTATCTTCCCCTTCTAGCCTGTCGCTCTGATTATTACTGTCAGGCACTTAGTGTGTGGCCCGTTTATTGCCCATTCCTGGAGGAGAAACAGTGACGATCCATTTTGAGTTGTGACAGTGTTTGCCGAAGGCAGATTGCAGTGAGTTTAAAGAAGTGCAGCCAAGATGATAAGGAAATCGTGGAATTGTCTTATTTAGCTCTGTCGACTGGGCAGCAGGAGCTTAAGAGTCAGGTGTTTGGATGGCATACACAAAGAAGACAGCTACCAAGATAAGCTCTGGGATCTGGACTCAGCCAGAATGTGATTCAGTGAAGGGATCGCTTAGGCTGTATGTCAGAAAATATTTCTTGGTACTGGTGTGAAGAACGCAGGAATTTAAACACATAAGCTGTTTTCAGCACCAAACTGTACTAACTATACTAACCTAGTTCTTTTCTGGATTGGGTTGGGGCTGAGTAGCATGTCAGTGAACTTTTGGCATTCATTGTGATCAGGGTCACAGGAGCTCCCCTCCCCTTTAGCCTTGTCCTCGATATTAACCCCCTTGCATCCTGTTCCTTGGCCATACCTAACCGTTAGTATTTTCTGGCCCTAAATTTGATTCTCTGTCCCAAACTTTCACCACTCCCTCTGTGGGGAGGGTCTTTCCACACCTTTTTTCCCCCATCTTTGGGAGAGTGTCCTCCTTCCCTCCTTTGGGAAGGCTCCGCTGCCTAGGACCCCATTTCGCTCCTGAGGCCCTTCCCCCATTTGAAAGTATTAATCTTGGCCGGGCGCGGTGGCTCAATCCTGTAATCCCAGCACTTTGGGAGGCCGAGACGGGCGGATCATGAGGTCAGGAGATCGAGACCATCCTGGCTAACACGGTGAAACCCCGTCTCTACTAAAAAATACAAAAAAAACTAGCCGGGCGAGGTGGCAGGCGCCTGTAGTCCCAGCTACTCGGGAGGCTGAGGCAGGAGAATGGTGTGAACCCAGGAGGCGGAGCTTGCAGTGAGCTGAGATCTCACCACTGCACTCCAGCCTGGGTGACAGAGTGAGAGGCCATCTCAAAAAAAAAAAAAAAAAAGAAAGAAAGTATTAATCTAGAGCCCAAGCCTGTCAGCATGGTATATAAATCCCTCATGATTTGACTTAACGGATCTGCCTCCCTTTCTAACTGTATCACCTACTGTACCCTGCCCCGCTCCTTTTCTCAAAAATGCCTGACAGACATGGTCGTTCCCTCAGGGATACTGCAGAGAAAACCCAGGCTGTGGGCTCTGTGGTGATCGATCCCACTGATCTGCTACCCTGTGTGTGTGTGTCTGCTGCTTTTTAAAGGAAACTCAGGACATACCTCCTCCTGGAAGCTCACCTTGCACTCGCCCCCGGTCCTCTGGGCTCCAGTCCCCTGTGCTCAGTTAGCTCTGGCTTTCCACTTACTGCTTTGTGTTATAATGGCCTGCCTCTGAACGAGGCTCAGACACTCCTGGGCTGCGACTGGTCTCACTCATTCTTGTATCACAGAGCTCTACACTGAGGAGGTACTCAGAAGACGTTTGCTGAATGAATGAATGAAGCGTGCATGATTGAAGTGTAGGAGAAAGGGAGAGGCCAGCATGATTTCTTAGTAGCTATGTTAAAAAGAGGACAGATACAACTGACAGGACATGACCTAGGTATGGATGGGAAGAATTTGCTTTTTAATCTTCTTGCAAATCGTCTTCCCTGCGTGGAAGTGCTGTTGTCTTCATGAGAAGACAGTGGGAGCTTTGCTGAGCTGGTAGAAGTGGCAGGAGTTGGTTACTGTGATGAACGGTGAGTGCAGGATTAAACTTCTTTTTTTTTTTTTTTTTTTAGAGATGTAGTCTTGCTATGTTGCTCAGGCTGACATCAAACTCCTGGGCCTGAGCAATCCTTCCATTTCAGCTTCCCAAGTAGCTGAGAGTTCAGGTCCTTGCCACCATGCCCAGCCAGGATTAACCTTTTGATAGAGAAATCTGCTCTTTAAAAAATGTATTATGAAATAATTTGAACATGTAAGAAGTTATAAAGAGAATAATATAATGAACATTTATGTATTATATGTTCATTAGGTTAAGAAATAAAACATCACCTAGATTAAGAAATTAAATACCATTAACACAGCTGAAACCTTTTAACCATTATCCTGATATGGTATTTATCATACTCATGTAATCTTTTATACCTTCACTTGCTATGTGTGTATATGTTTGGTATATATACATTTTAATATATTTATGTTTATATTGTTGCAAACTGTTGATTTGTATATTCTTTTGCAGCTTGCTTTTTTCAGCCTTATAACTATGGGATTTATCTGCCATATCCATCTGGATTGATACATGTAGTACTGGTTAATTTTTATTGCTGCGTAGTATTCCAGTTAATATATCTTGTTAGTGGGTATTTTCGTTGCTTTCCGTATTTTGTTTTACACAGTGCCACTGTAAGCACTTTTGTCATATATCCTTTTGCACACATCTGAGTTTCTCAAGGATGATTAATAAGAGTGGAATTTCTGGATCACTGGGAATGTGCATCGTTTTTATTAAATTTTAGAAAAATTACACTCTGAGGCTTATTTACTGCATTCTTAACAAGAAGAAATCTTTATAACTCCTCTTTAGATGTGTTAGTTTATACTAATGTTTCAGATGTAGTACATCCAAGATAAGAATTCAGCTGAAACTGAAGACACCTGTTTAAGTCTTACCCATGTGTCCAGCATATAAAGCTGAGAAGCTGGTTTAAAATAGAGACAGGTATATGGAATGTTCCTATTTATATAAACTCCTAAAGGAAAGGAATTAGGTCATATTCAGTAGGCTGTTCAGCATTTCCTTTTACATATTTCATTGAGTTTTAACCAAAGAGCATTTTAGATTATTTTTAGAATCTAGATGGCTACACTATGGAACTGTTGTGTGAATATTTGAGCAAGTGAATAGATGAATGGAACTATAGAATAGAACATAAGAACCATCAAATAGAATGGAATAAAATTAAAATCAAATTAGGGTCTCTGAGCTGAGGTGTTAAAGAGAAATATTCTTGGTAGGGGAGAGCTTCCTTCCCAGCTCTCCCAAGGAACCAACCAATTTAATATATTTATGTTTATATTGTTGCGAACTATTGATTTTTATAGTTACTATATATTATATATTTATGTATTTATATATATATATATATAAAATATAGTTAGTACAAGCAACAACCCCGCATGGCTTTGCTGACTTATCTGGCTGAATGCTACAATTTATGTGGCACCTTCTTCTGCCAGCATTCCTGTCTGGTGGCAGGGTGCTGACACAATCCCTGTTTTATCCATTTCTTTGTTATAGGCTCAGAACCTGGGGAGGCCTAACGTGTTTCTCTGGGGTGCAGCCTTGCTACCGCCGTTGGCAAGCCCTCTCATGGTCTTTGTGGGCAGGACATACTCGGGTTTCCCTCCTGCTCGCCGTTGTGAAAAGCTGGCTGCCTGCAGGTGCATCTGTAGCAGGCTGGTGAATACTGGCAGCATGGGGTATTGTAGATGGTCTTTCTGCAGACTTCGTGCTAAAGCCCTGTTGCTGAGGAATTGCTGTGGCCGATTTCCTGGAGATAACACCTAATCCTGGCTAGGTGCCTTATGAGGTAGGGTAGGGATTATTGAGTTACTTATTTGCAAACCCTTGTGAACTCTTGGGAGATGGGCAGTTACTGTTGAGTGTCATCTTAAAGGGCCATTCAGAACATTCTTGAGGTAGTGTGGTAGTGAGCTAGGACTACATAACAAAGTACCACAAAACGTGGCTTAGTACAAGCAAGAAGTGAGCTAGGACTACATAACAAAGTACCACAAAACGTGGCTTAGTACAAGCAAGAGAAATGTATTGTCTCACAGTACTGGAGGTTGGAAGTCTGACATCAAGGTGTGGCCAGAGTTGGTTCCTTTGGAGAGCTGGGAAGGAAGGAGCTGTTCCAGGCCTCTCTCTTTGGCTTGTAGATGGCTATTTTCTCTGTGTGTCTCATACCATCTTCCTTCTGTGTGTGTCGTTTATGTGTCCAAATTTCTCCTTTTTCTAAGGAGACTGGTTATATTGGATTAAGGCTCACCCTGATGACCTCGCTTTAACTTGATTACCTCTGTAAAGACCCGATTCTAAATGAAGTCACATTCTGAGGTATTGGGGGTTAGGACTTAAAAAATATGAACTTTGGAGGACATGTTTCAACTCATAACAGGTAGCAGCACAGTGTAGGATTATGTGGGAATCGTTAAAAGCTACTTGTGAACGTTAGATTTTCAGCTACTAGGAAGGTTAGCGTTCTAGATGTTTTCACACATTTGCAGTCATTCTTTCTGACAGATGCGAGAGCACATTCTCAGTTTGGTGCCATAGACTGGGTCCGGTACAGTCAGCTTACTTGCTTGCTAACTTGTAGGAAGAAAGTTTGGCAAACAGTTTAAAAAGAGGGAAAATTTTGTCTCTAGAATTACGTACAAATTGATTTTTTTCCCCTTAAGAGTTTATTGCCTGAAGGTTTGCCTTGTAGCTATTTTTTCACTTGTTTTCAAGTTTGTTTTAATAATTATATAAAAAGAAATACCTGAAAACTAAATTTTTTTTTGTTCTAGACTTAAAAGAAATTGTGTTCGTCATCCAGAGTCAAAGTAATTCTTTTCATGCAAAGAGAGCAGAACAGTTAAAAGAAAGCATCTTAAAGCAGGCTGCAGACCTTACACAGGTACGTAGCAGTGGCTGGGGGGCTGCCAGTTACAGATTTCTTGATTACCTTGATGTTTTCCAAAACACTGGATCTGTGGAGAATCGGTTTTTATTTAGACGAGAATAACTCCTCTGGCTCATTTTGCTTACTTAATATTGAGTATTTGTTGTTGAAAATATTTTGGTCAGCTGGGCGTGGTGGCTCACGCCTGTAATCCCAGCACTGTGGGAGGCCAAGGTGGGTGGATCCCTTGACGTCAGGCGTTCGAGACCAGCCTGGCCAACATGGCGAAACCCTGTCTCTACTAAAAATACGAAAATTAGCAAGGCACGGTGACGCATGTCTGTAATCCCAGCTACTCGGGAGGCTGAGGCAGAAGAATCGCTTGAACCTAGGAGGCAGAGGTTGCAGTGAGCCAAGATACAACACTGCACTCCAGCCTGGGTGACAGAGTGGTACTCTGTCTCAAAAAAAAGAAAGAAAATGTTTTGGTTAATTCCTAATGCACAAATTATCATATTCTGAATTATTTTTTTTTTTTTGTGTGTGTGTGTGTGTGTGTGTGTGTGTGTGTGTATAAATATATATATATAAATTTAAGAGAACTATATAATTGTGTGGGGCAACTGTGGATTTGTCACGAAGTATGATAAAAGCAAGTAGAAATAACTTTTTAAAGGCAAGGCTTAAAATAGAGATAATTAACGTTCAAAATTTTGGTAACAAGTTCTAAGGCAATTTTCATGTTGGAATAACATTTTCATTAATCTTAGTGCAGTGCTTCCTCTATGAGTCTCTTAATCTGCTTTTTTAATTGGATGTCATTAATTTAACTTTTGATTTGATTTATAATGTAATATTCCAGAAGGATTATGGAGAGAAAAATCTACTCATGTAGGTACATTTTAATAACATTTAAAATAGGCATGAACAGAATATAAAGCTGCTCTGAATAATGCTGGAGGTTTGGAGTGAGGGCGGATCTACCTTATGCTGCCCTATAGGTGCTTTCCTTCTTTAGCTAAGTAAGTCCATCAACACCTCTGCACTATGTTGTGATGGCCTTCAAGACCGAAGTGCTTGCCTGTAGTTAAATGCTATCCCTTTGTTCTCCCAGGAAAGAACTCTTTGACAGGAGACATATGTGGCTGACAGACTGCTTTCTTTCTCTTCATGGGTACTGGAAAATAAAGGGTCAGAAATGTCAGTGGAAACATAAACAGCCTTAACAGTATTCAAGGCAAGGAACTGCTGGGAATAGGGTTTATTATGCTTAATCTCTAAATGCTTTATATATAAATGTATCGAACTGTCCTGTGTCCCTGCAAGGCCAGGTTCTCTGGGCTGCTGTGCTTGAAACGTCATGCTTTCTCAAAGGAGAGGAAAGTAATACATGCTATAGATAGATTGTTTTTCAGTAGTCAGAGATAGGAGCAGCTTGATAAGTTAAAAATTTTTCTTTTTTGGTTGGGCGCGGTGGCTCATGCCTATAATCCCAGCACTTTGGGAGGCCGAGGTGGGTGGATCATGAGGTCGAGAGATTGAGACCATCCTGGCCAACATGGTGAAACCCTGTCTCTACTAGAAATATAAAAATTAGCTGGGTGTGGTGGTGTGCGCCTTTGGTCCTAGCTGCTCAGGAGACTGAGGCAGGAGAATCACTTGAACCCAGGAAACAGAGGTTGCAGTGAACTAAGATAGCACCACTGCACCTCCAGCCTGGTGACAGAGCAAAATTCTGTCTCAAAAAAAAAAAAAAAAAAAAAATTTTTTTTTTCTTTTTTTTGGAAACCGAACTTTTGGAGGTTTTCTCCTACTAAACCTTCATGGATTGTATTAGAGAAGCAGACATGCAGCAACCTTGACTAGCTGGCCTCTTCCGTCTGCTCTGCTGGAGGCACTAGTGGGGTAGCCAAGTGCAGGCCGCTGCAGGGGGGAGGAGGAGCCGGAAGCCCAGCTAATCCATCCCTCAGGTGGGTCCAGGGAAGCTCTAACTGGATTTTGCTCAGTCAGACCTTGGCAATTACCCCAAACTGTGTGATCAGTGATGACATCAGAACCACAGTTAGGCATCCCTTGTTCATATGAATTAAGAGCACACTTTTCCCTACGTCACCTGCATATGCTGCTGCTCCCAGCAGTACCTTTCGTTTTGCAGATGCAGATTTGTGTTTTTTAGATTATGTATCTTCCCCAGTAGTCCCTGACATTGATGTGGATAGCGATGCCCCTTGCCATCTAAGCCTAGTTGATTGCATATGCCCCTATACTTCCTCTACTGTTCATCTACTCTTATTTTTGGCCAATTTTATTTCTGTGCAGATGGACATTCATTGCTGGCTTTCTACCTGTCTTTCCGCTTCTGTTCTTCTGGGAAGAGTAGTTTTCAGAGCACCTTCGAGCAGGGCAGTGTTCCTGGGACTTGGTTTACAGTGGGGATAAGGCATGTGGGTATGTTTTGGTGGGAAGCAATAGAAATGATAAAGTATTCCTCCTTCTCCTCTTCCTCTTAGGAAAAATGAGAGTTGGCAGGATGCTGCTGGGGGCTGGATATGCCTGCTTCTTTGAGAGGCTCTGGGGCTCTGCAAAGGATAGGGCCCAGGTACGAGAGCACCGAATGCTTAAAACTGACTCTAGGCTCTGGGGAGGATGGTTAGAGGTTCCTGTGTAAGCTGAACTTGGCAGTTGTATATAGGAATGGAGAATGTGTGTTATAGTTCTCTTTGGTGTCTGTCAGGGTTGAGGCAAGACGGTAGGCAGCTGAGCAGGTGTGGATCCAGCAGAGCAGAAGGAACCTCCATTGCTTGTTACCTTGTGCCAAGATAGTTGCACCAGAGCTTGTTAACTGAAGTCCCTGTCTCTGGATCCCAGCTTCATCTTCTACCGCTCACCTCCTGGCACTTTATTTGCCGGTAACTTCAAACTTGATATGGTTCTAGGATCACTTGCCATATTAGGGCATCCTTGCATTGCTATAAAGAAATACTTGAGACTGGGCCATTTATAAAGAAAAGAGGTTCAATTGGCTCATGGTTCCATAGGCTGTACAGGAAACATGACAGCTTCTGGGGAGGCCTCAGGAAACTTTCAATCATGGCACAAGGTGAAGGGGAAGCAGGCACATCTTATGTGGCTGGAGCAGGAGGGAGAGAGAGGGGAGGTGCTACACACTTTTAAGCAACCACATCTCTCAATAACTCACTCTCCTCATGACAACACCAAGGGGGATGATGTTAAACCATGAGAAACTGCCCCCATGATCCGGTCACCTCCCTCCAGGCCCTGCTTCCAACGCTGGGGATTACAATTCCACATGAGATTTGGGTGGGGACACAGATTCAGACCCCATCACGTGATATGCGCCTGTGGCTTTGTATATTGTAGATCCCGTCTTCTTGTCAAGCCTGTGTATCCCCATAAAGGTATTCTGTGCACCATCTTGACCCGCCGTGCTAAGCTACTTCCTTTTTGGTTCCACTTTTGTATCTTGGACAAAATTCTGTTGTATACTTTTTACCTGTCTCTTTTACAAATTTTGAGAGCAGAGAATAGACTATGTCTTCTGAGTTGATTCTTCAGAACCAAGCATTGAATCCTTGAAATTGATGATCTTTTCTTTCCCAGAGTTACTTTCTTCTCTACTGTAATAGAAGTTTCCTTATATTTCTCCTACATACAGTATGGACCTTCACCCGTACGTACACAAGCATGCACACACATGCTGTATTAAATCATAAGTTCTTTGAAGGCAAACACTTCTTTGGATCTTTCCATAACACCTTGAACATAGTAGGTATTCAGCATATGGCAACTGAATTGACTCTAAGAAATTTATCAAATGAAAATGAAAATTTAAGTAACTTATGTATTTTATTCCTATTAACTCTTAAATGGATAATGGCCAACCTCCCTCTTATTAAATATAGTAGTTATTTACTTCTCTCAGTGAAACCACAGAGTTTAGGAATAAGAGTAGAGAAAAAAATTAGGTATGAGCTGGTGCTAGAAAAATATGATCTTATGAATAATTAAATCTTTTGGAGATAATATGAAAAAGAACCAGAAGATACACTTGACTGCTTTAACACAGACAACATAATAGTGACTTAAAGAAGATGGAAATCCTTCAGTATTGAAACAAAATTGAAAAAAAAAGAAGATGGAAGATGTACTTCTCCCCACCCAACAGTCCAGTCGGTGGGGGCCTGGGGAGGCAGCTCTGCTCCGGGTTCCTCTGTCCTGTTACTTGGATGAAGTGTCTTGTCCTGCTTAGTTGAAGCTGACCTACATTCTGCATTACAGTGTGTGGAGGCCAAGCTGCTTCTTTTTAAGGATTTTGTACCTTGCAATTGTATATGTTGTGTCCCTTTATGTACCTATGTCCAGGGTATATCATGTGGGTTACACCTGGGCTGGGAAGTGTAATGTCTGGTTGGGTGGTCCTGGATTCAGCTAGAACTCAAGGGGTTCTAATCTTTAGAAGGGAAAGGGAGCATGGATACAGAGGGACAAATCAACGTCTCTGCCAAAGTCAGGATTTTGTTTCCATATCAAGGACTCACTTAGTCTGTGGAATTAATTTATGAACCTCTCATTCATTCTTTTCCTATTTGAAGACATACTATGGGCAAAGTACTGGGAATACAAAGATCAACAAGACATAATCTTGGTACTTGAAGAATGCACAGTCCCAGAGAGGAGAAGGGCCATCAGCAGGCAGTTTTTCTTTTTTTTCTTTTTCTTTTTTTTGCTCTGTCACCCAGGCTGGAGTGCAGTGGTGTGATCTCGGCTCACTGCAAGCTCTTCCTCCTGGGTTCACACCATTCTCCTGCCTCAGCTTCCCAAGTAACTGGGACTACAGGCACCCGCTACTATGCCCGGCTAATTTTTTTTTTTTTTTTTGTATTTTTAGTAGAGACGGGGTTTCACCGTGTTAGCCAGGACGATCTTGATCTCCTGATCTCATGATCCACCCACCTCGGCCTCCCAAAGTGCTGGGATTACAGGCATGAGCCACTGTGCCCGGTCAACCAGGCAGTTTTCAAGCAAGGTGGAAGGGCAGTGATAGAAGGGTATACGTGGAACACGAAGGAGGGCCGGCCCCTACCATGGTGAGGTGGGGCAGGGGAGCTGAGGAGGGAATGTGATGCTCAAGGAGGGATTTCTGAAAGTGCTGAGCCTGGAACTGAGTCTACCTATTAGGCACTAGCTAGGTTGAGGCTGAGGCGGGAGGGGAGGGCTTTCTGGGTACGGAGGACAGCAGGTAAGGTGGCCAGATGAGAGGCGGAAGCACAGATGTGTGTGCCCTAATGCTGTCCTGGGGTCAGCAGATGGGGGGTGGCAGTGTGGGCCACAGGCCTGGAAAGTCAGGAGGGAACATGGGCACATAGAATTGTTTATCCTCTGGGGAGCCAGACTCTTCTGGGGGCTTCTCTGAAGACTCTCCTGGTATTCTGAGGCGTATCTCTTTGGTATACAAGGTGGTTAGCGTCTCTCGTCTCTGGCAATACATGTAGCAGTGACCCTGGTCACTATTACAATTAAAAGTGCCCCTTGGTTGAGGATTACTACCAGCGAGTGCCATTAGGGAGTAGGCCTGGTAGAGTTTGTGTTTTAAAACCATCCTCTGGTGGTCCTAGGGGGAATGGCATTAAGAGAGCCAGGACCGGGCGAGGAACCTCATTCTAAGGCCGTGGGACTAGTCTTGGACCATGCTGCTCAGGGCGGGTTGCAGACTGCTGTGTGCCTTCCACCACCGCAGTTTGAGAAGCCCTGGGCTGGGGACAGGGCCATGGATCTGGCCAGGAGGGGCGTAGGGGTGCTGCAGGGCCAGAATGGTGGGAGATGGACCCAGGCTGGAGAGAATGTCAGGGACCTCCCAGCTGAGACTCAGATGAGGTGGGGCTGCTGAGTGAGACTGAGGAAGGTTCTCTGGTTTAGAGGGTGATGATGACTTCGGGTGTCATATCTGAAGTGAGCGTGTGAGCAGCTGGAGGCTGGATATTTGTTTTACGCTCAGGAGAAAGATTTGGCCGGAAGATGGTAGATTTGAGAGTCAGCAACATACGTAGGTAGTAGCTGGAAGCTTGAAGGTGTTGCTTCCAGGGGAAGCCAAGGGCCCTGGGGGAAGACCAGTGTCTAGGGGCTGGGCAGAGTCAGAGCAGACTGAAGGGCCATACGAAGGGATACAGAGAGGAGGGGTGGTTTGGGATGCTGGGGACCTGAGGACCGGCCCATCAAATTACCATCAGTAATACAACATTCTCCGGAGAGGCCTCAGAGAGACCAGTCTCAGACTGCCTGACTAATCAGGATGGTGGCCTGTGCACTGACCTCAGGATGCATCCCACTCAGTGTGCTTTGTTGTTGCTGGCACTGCCGCTGTTGTTATTTGTTTTTAATTGTGATAAAAAACACATAAAATTTACATCTTAAGTGTACAACTCAGCAGTGTTAAGTGGAATCATGTTGTGCAACAGATCTCCAGAACTTTTTTATCTTGTGAAACTAAAATCTGTACCCATTGAACAACATTCAATGCTCCCCATTCCTGCCTCCCCCATCCCCTGGCTACCACCATTCTACTTGCTGTTTCTGTGAATTTGATTTTTCCAGATCTCTCAAAGAGGGGAGTCCTAGGGTATTTGTCCTTTTGTGACTGGCTTCTGTCACTTACTAATGTCTTCAGGGTTTATGACAGACTCTGTGTTGTTGTAGGTAACCTCAGTCCACTGTGATGGACATTTTCATCTGTAGACACCTATTTCCTCGGATGCTCATTTGGCGTTTCACGTATGCATCCCCAAAGTGTACTGTGTCCTTCAGTGTATCTGTTCTGCCTGCAGACTCCAGAGGGAGGTGGGACCTGTTCCCTACTCCTCTTTGCATCCCCTATAGCATGTAGTGGATTGCCAGCCACATACAGCATTAGAAACTGTATTTCCATTGATTCGTTGTCCTTAGCTTTTGAAGCTTAGGAAATAGCTACATTTCTTTAAAGTATTTGACTTTTTAGTGCTTTATTCTCTGCATCTATTTAGCTTCATAACACTTATGCTTAGTTTTTATTGTCCTTTATTTGCAATTTTCTGTTTAGGCAACCTGTTGAGTAGCGGACTTAGATTGCCACTAGGTGGCAACATTGGTTTTACATTTAAAGGCACATAATTAACCAATATCGTTAAGCAATGCACCCCCCTCACCCCAAGCATTTAATTTCTGTGATAGTAAGTAGAGCCTAGACTAAAGCAATAAGGAAGCTTCCCTTTAATTATAAGATAGTCTGTTATTGTTGTGAAATTTTTTGCTTGGATGAAGACAGCTAAGAGCACCAAAGTAGGTATGACAAAACTTTAATTTGCTCACAAGATCCAGAGTGAGCTTTTAGAGCTTAGGTAATTTCATTTTTGGATTAACAAGTCTTTTGGAAGTTGAACTGTCCAGAAAGATTTTAGGGTTTGCAATTATACTTGATTCTGGATCATTTTTTCTTTTACAGAATTTTTTTTTTTATGGCACATATGCGATTAAAAGTTGACTTTATGGCCGGGCGCGGTGGCTCAAGCCTGTAATCCCAGCACTTTGGGAGGCCGAGACGGGCGGATCACGAGGTCAGGAGATCGAGACTAGCCTGGCTAACACGGTGAAACCCCGTCTCTACTAAAAAAATACAAAAAACTAGCCAGGCGAGGTGGCGGGCGCCTGTAGTCCCAGCTACTGGGGAGGCTGAGGCAGGAGAATGGCGTAGACCCGGGAGGCGGAGCTTGCAGTGAGCTGAGATCCGGCCACTGCACTCCAGCCTGGGTGACAGAGCGAGACTCCGTCTCAAAAAAAAAAAAGTTGACTTTATTCCATGAATAGCACTCTAGAGATCCATGAATGGGGCCAGGTGCTGTGGTTCACGCTTGTAATCCCAGCACCTTGGGAGGCCAAGGCGGGCGGATCACCTGAGGGCTGGAGTTCAAGACCAGCGTGGCCAACATAGTGAAACACTGTCTATACAAAAATACAAAAATTAGCTGGTCATGGTGGCAGACTCCTGTAATCCCAGCTACTCTGGAGGCAGAGGCTGGAGAGTTGCTTGGACCCAGGAGGCAGAGGTTGCAGTGACCTGAGATCGTACCACTGCACTCCAGCCTGGGCAACAGAGTGAGACTCCATCTCAAAAAAAAAAAAAAAAAGATCCAAGAACAAGAATGGCTGACAGCTAACATAGGGTCTGTAGACAATACTTAGGGGGCAATGATGAGATAACTTGACCTGGAACTAAATGAAGATAGAGAAATAAGATCAACTTCTGAGAATTAAATGCTGAAATTCACAAAGCATAGGGAGGCAAAATCACTTTAAAGAGGCAGTAGGGCTCTTTAGTTAAAACCTAGCTGGAGGCTGTTTTTTTTTTTTTTTTTTTTTTGAGATGGAGTTTTGCTCCTGTTTCCCAGGCTGTAGTGCAGTGGTGCGATCTCAACTCACTGCAACCTCTGCCTTCTGGGTTCAAGCGATTCTCCTGCCTCAGCCTCCAGAGTAGCTGGAGTTACAGGTGCCTGCTACCATGCCTGGCTGATTTTTTGTATTTTTAGTAGAGATGGGGTTTTACCGTGTTGACCAGGCTGCTCTCGAACTCCTGACCTCAGGTGACCCACCTCTCTCGGCCTTCTAAAGTTCTGAGATTACAGGTGTGAGCCACCGCGCCCTGCCTGCTGGAGGCTGTTTTAAGAAATGGACATAAGAAAGAACTGGTGACTCTGTCAGCTATGGGAGCTGAGAAAGGGAAAAACTAAGAGGCAGAAGTTGTCGACATCCCAGTGCTGTTGTGGGAGCAGGAGCAGGCTGGCTCCCCAAGGGGTGCCTCAGCAGCTTGGTGTGGCAGGTATGCACTGCGCCTGTAAGGGACAGGATGTCACCTGGGACCTGTGTCTGTAAGGGACCCTCATGTTACCTGGGACCCCAACTATGAAGCATGAAGGTTGCAATTTTGGTTTCTTCATCAATTTGCCCACCATGAACATTCGTAAAAGTTGCTTGGTGAGGCAGAAGTCAGCAGTAAGTTTTATCATTTGAATATTTATCTGATAGCTCAAAATATATACTCTTCCCACAATACCAGATGTCTAGAACTGCTGTTCAGTCATTACTCTGTCAGGTTGCACTTGACTCCAAAGTCTGCCAAAAAATTAAGGTGCAAAAATTTAATGATTTCTGTGATTATGCATCTGTTTCCAGCTATTCTCTTTGCTTAGGCAAGTCATTACCTATGCCTGTTTTGCCTCAAGATGCTAAAACGCAGCCTTATTAAAAACACAAACATTTTTCATCATTACAGCATGAGTATAAAAAGAAAGAGCCTAAACTAACTTTTTATCTGACATTTAATACTGTACGTGGAGTTGTTAGTAGAAGAGTTAAACTGTTTCCCTTGTTTTCTACAAGGGTCATTGTAAGTAGTCATTTCCATCTCCAATTTTGAAGCTTATCATGCAGTTATAATGGTGCTGAAGTTGATAATTATATGTTCTTTCCAATCTATAACTCAGCTGACTTTATCAGGCTCTGTTCTATGTGCAGAGTATCATTCTAGGCTGCTCTGGCACAAAGGATTAGAAAGGAATTTAGTAGAACTCGTATTCTCGTTTTTATGAGGTAGATGGTAACTATTTCATAATGTAAATGAGTGTATCATTAAACAGAAATTCTAAGTACAGAATCAGTGTTTTAAAGGATCTACTCAGTAGGCCAGGTGCACCTGTAGTCCCACCTACTCAGGAGGCTGAGGCAGGAGGATTGCTTGAACCTAAGAGTTTGAGACCACCTTGGGCAACATAGCAAGACCCCATCTCAAAAGAAAAAAAAAATTGACTCAATAAGTATTAATTGGGCATCGATGGTTATATTAGTCATTTTTGAATACAGAAGGACATCTGTAGAAAACACACGGGGGCCTTGAGAATGACGATATGTTTTTGAAGCTGTATAGCAATATGTAAAAAGTTTTCAGTTGACACTGTGCTAATTGTGCATGTGAGGCCTGAGAGGAGAATGAGGGAAGACTTGTGTGAAATCACGTAGGAAAGACAGGGAAAATTAGCTGGAGGGCACAGGTTTAGAACATAGTTCTGGAAGATGAAGACATGAATTGCCAGAAGGTCTGCTTTTGGGATGCCAAGTAGGAACTGGAATTTGGAAGGGAACAGTTTGTGGGATGAGTAAAGTGTGTATTGGGAGTGGAATGTGATGTTTGTAGATTGCAGCGAATGGAAAGGAGGGTTGGTGAGAGTGGGGATGCGGCTGATGACTATGGCTTCCTAAATGTGGATCTGCACATAGAAGAATGCAGAGTTTGAAGAGGAGCTGTTTTTTTCCCCTGTTTTTTTCTCCCTGTGGAGGGGTAATATGAAGTGATCAAGATTGACTATTTAAAGAGGTATGCGAACAAAAAGCAAAGTGGAGGTGAGACAAACAGAAACCCAAAGGGAGAGTTTGTGCAATGATCTAATAAATCACCTGCTTGGATTTATTTTGTTCAGATGCCTATGATGTGCACAGCATCTGTATCAATTATGATTTGACTTCTTTTTTTAACTTAACATTCCTTCTTGAGTGGATATTTGTGTAAAAATTTTTACATTAAATATTTTGTTTGTTACATGACAGAGGAGAGCAAACAGCTCAGGCTCTAGAGATGATGCTGTTAAGTATCTTGAATTTATGTTGTGATGGCAAAGCTGTCACCTGAGTATTTTTTTTTTTTTTCTTCTGGTTCCTGGGGTCTAGCCACCAAGGGGATCCCATGCGGAGATAATCTTTCCTGTAGTTTCAAAAGCATATTAACACCTGTCTAAAACCATTATTGTTCTCCAAAGGAACTTTATGTAAGATTAAATTGGAAACAATGAAGGAGAGAAGATAAAGCATAATTGCATTGTTTTCAGTAGGTTCTAGTAAAGCAAGGATCCGGGCACCATTTGAAGACACTAAAGTAGGAACTCGGCACAAGGCCAAGGTCACGCTTGCCGAGGGAATCGCTTTGGATGGGGAGCAGAGAAGTCAGCCACTGTAGAAGGAATGTTTGGGGAGAGAGGTAGGACAGTGTTTAGAATTAAGGCAGGAGCTGAGAAATAGGCAGAACCAGAGATAAATTATGGTTCCAGGCAAGGCAACCTGCAAATACCACCCCGCTCTCCCGACCAAAAAAAAAAAAACAGAAGTCAGGATGCTTAAAAGGGTTTCATTATTGGGGGCAGAGGTCGGAGGGGTCAGAGGTTGGATTACATTTTCTGCATTAGACCAAATGGAGCTAACCTAGCTGCTTAGAGACCTCTACACTCTCCACCCCGAACTATATAGCTTTTGAAGAGAACTAACACTTCTAATTTTGTAGCCTTTTGTGGTGAGACTATAAACCCTTTATTTAAAACCTGGCATAATCTCAACCTAACAATTTTTTTTTTTTCTGCTGTTCGCAGAAAGTTTTGGAAATCACTATTTTTCTTGAGAAGAGTTAGGCCCTTGCCTCATTAGTTTTTTGTTTGTTTGTTTGTTTTTCTTTTAAAAAAACCACCTGATTTTCATTTGTTAAGCCAGAAGAGCTAGCAAAGCCTTTCGTAGATTAGTGTAAAGAAGCTTGAGAAAGATGGCCTGGCGTTTTCTAATTTTAGAATATTTTTTTATTCACAGGGAGACTCTGAGTTACTTCATTAAAAGGTTAACTTTGAGAGTCATGAGTGTGATTTATTTTGCCTCAGCTTTTTGATGCTGTGTATCATTAAACTTTTCTTTTGAAGTGAAAGGAGTTGAATGCTTAATAGTTTACTAAAAGTTTTATTTTTAGAAATTGACAGGCATTGATTGTATTTTTATTTATTAAATTCGATACTTTATTACATTGCTGTTGAATGCAAATTTATCGAGCCATTCATTCAACAAATATTGATTGAATACTTACTTTGGGCAAGGGCCTGGACAGGATGCTCCAAGAGAAAATAGGATTTTTTTTTATACACATTCTCTGACCTAAGTAACACTGTCCTTTTTCACATATACAACTAGCATTCTTAGAAACATCTTTCATACATGTGTGTCTTTATGTATAACTTCATGCATCACAGGAAATAGAACATTGAGACTCAAGGCCAAGTTGCTCAACAGTGATGAAATCTTCATACTATTTGGAAGGCTGTGTCATGACCATTTGTCTCTCTTTGGCTGCCCAGCATTTGAACCCCTTTGCTTCCTGGAGAGGTCTATACCTTGCGTCTGGAGGAAGCTGGGGCTCGGCCCATGAAGGCAGACAGAGGCCAGGTGCTCGGGCTTCCCAAGCTCAGGGGAGGGTGGGCCTCCCTTCCAGCATGGCATGTTGGATGAGTATGGAGCTGGAGACCCCAAGAAGAAGGTAGCTTTAGACCTCCCTCCTCTGGGTGTCTAGTGGTGACGGTGGAGGCCAATGCAAAGCCAGCACGTGAAAGTGTGCAGAGGAGGTGGGGGCTCCATGAGCATGATGCCAGTGGTGTGTGATGCCCAGCAGGGACGGCCTCTCCAGGGTGTAGGTCACTGTAGACTGTGCCATGCCCAGTGCCCATTGCTGGAAATGGTACCTGCCCTCCAGGAGGCTCATCCTAGTGAGGGGAGCTGGTCATTCCACTGATTGAATTGCTGTATGAATCAGTGCAAACATGGGCTCCTGAGAACATAGGCAAGGAAAGCTGTGACCCCATCTGGAAATGCCAGTAAAGGCTTTTTTATGGCATTTGCACTAAGCCTTGAAGAAATGTAATGTGAGTTTGGTAGACTCCTGTCTTGGGCAGCTTGAGGACTGTCACTGAAGGAGGCAATACATCGTGGGTGTCACTGGATATTAGGGAATGGATGAAGGAAAGAGGATGAGCTACCCTCAGCTAAGATGATGAGTTCATTTTTGGAAAGGTGGAGTTTGAGGGATTAGTGAGACATCTAGTTTATGGGCCCAGGGTTTGGAGTGGAGAGAGTTGGAAACTACAGTAGTTATTGTAGCTTTTATTGAGTGCCCATCATCATTTTACTTAGTGCTCATATTGGTACAGTATGCTATGCTGTTTTCAAGCATCAGCTCATTGAACTCTATGAATTAGTTGCTGTTATTCTTGCCATTTTGCAGAGGGGACACTGAGGCTTAGAGAGATTAATAAAATAGTGGAGTAAGTCCTATACCTCAGTTCTGAGGGGATCCAAAGCTTATTCTCTCTGCCTTCCTCCTGACACGCAGGTGGGGCCACGATCCCTCGTGCGGCAGACCAGTGTCAGTTGGTAAACAGGGTCCTGTTCAGTCTGTCCCTTCATATGGCTCTGTCGTTATGGCTTCTATCCCTGACATTATATTGTAGATTTGTTTGCTTGTTGCCTGTCTCCCTTACGAGAATGTGAGATCCAAGAGGGCAGGGACTCTGTGTGTCTTATCACAGCTGTTTACTGTATTCCTAGAACAGTACCTGGTACATAGTAGTTGCTCAAAAAATATTGCAAAATTGATGATATTGTTAATAGTCATCACATGCTTACCACATGCCAAGTGCCTGGCATGTATTAACTCACTTGCTCCCCTTTGCCATTATCATCTCAATATATGACAGAACAAGGTGGCAGAGCCACAACTAGGATAAGAAACTCACTCAAGTTGCTTGGCTCAGAATAGAGCCAGGGTTCAGAGGAAGGAATTTGGCTCCAAAAATCAGATCCTTAAATACTGAGCTTTACAGCCTTTTGTGAGCGAATGAATTATTAGTTAAAATAGATTTGTATGAGCTATAAAATAAACTTAGTAATGCATTTCAAAGTAAATTGTTCATAAAAATAAAAATTTCTAAATAATGAGGTAATATTTTTTCTTGTTAGGAAAGGACATTTAATGATTCAGACAGGTATCCAGAGAAATCTTTTGTTTTTTTGTAATACAGTCTCAGATTCCTAGAAGGTATGTTGTTATAACATCACATATAATCTGCTGGGGGCCATAAATGAATACTGGATCTCTAAAGGCTAGTAAATCTGTCTGATACATGTTGCAAATAGCATGTTACAGATCTCTGTTATCCTCATAAGACATACCTACCTCTTACAGAAGAAACTGTAACAATAAACAGATGTTAATTTTTACCATGATTTATTTGTTATTCTAAAAGTTCAGTTCAATGCCTTAGAATGATGTAATAGTTGGAATTTAGACATGCAGTTGAAATGGAATCAGTCTTAAAAGTTCAGTTTTTTAGAAGCTTTGCCTAATACTGAACCAATGTGCTGATGTTACTTTCTAATTTAGCATGTAGTCTGAATAATAAAACTGAATGAGACCATAAACCCATGTACTTCTAGGTTTAGAGGAGAAGTTAAGGACAAACGACAAATACTGGCAGATAGTCTGTTGACAAGGGGAAGACGAGCAGCTTGTAGTTTAATTGTTGAATTATTTCCAGACATGCAGAAAAACTAAAATGGTTCAAAACCAAATCTGCTGAATAATTAAGGTTATTTATGCTATTTTATATATTCATCTATTTTAATCCATGTTCAAATGTTAGCTTTTTCATTCATACTATTAACAATTCTAGATATGAATCTTTAATGATTTCCCCTCCATATCAAGAGTAATGGCCCTTCTTCATTCTAAAAAATATTGTGAGAATACTCAGCTGTGATATTGGAATCAAACCCCTTTCCCAAATGAGGATGATGAATATGCATAAGAACCAACTAATGAATTAGAATGTTGGTTTTAAATTTGTTTGCTCTCAATAATTATTAGCTGTTTTAAATATAAATTCATGACTTGATAACAAATATGTTCCAAGGAAGTACTGACTGAAAGTTCACTAGGCTTTCTGTCTTCAAAGTGATTATGATACCAGTGGATGCTGATAAAGGCAGACTTTGATTCAAAGAGATAAATACAGTTGACATTAAAGTTTAAATTATTGCAATCAGCCTTTTCATTTTCCTTCCCTTTTCTGTCATTTTCCATATTTGATCATTCGTATTTTTAGCTCCTTTATGTCTGCCTGTTAGGGCATTATCTCATTATCGAGAGAATTTTGAATTACCTTTTAGGTTTGAAATAGTAGCATGATTAGGCATCATTTAGATTGACGACAGTTGTTGCATGCATGAATGCCTTTACTATGTCTTTATTCCAGACAACTCTTGGTAATGTTGATAGAACATTTTCTTATTTTCCCCTTGAATTTTAATTTGAAAACTATTTTTTAGTTATTCATCCAGTTACTTATTTAAAAACCTGCTTTGAGCCAGGGCACGGTGGCTCATGCCTGTAATGCCAGCACTTTGGGAAGCTGTGGCCGGTGGATCACCTGAAATCAGGAGTTCGAGACCAGCCTGGCCAATACGGTGAAACCCTGTCTCTTTTAATAACACAAAAATTAGCCAGGTGTGGTGGTGCACCCCTGCAATCCCAGCTACTCAGGAGGCTGAGGCAGGAGAATCACTTGAACCTGGTAGGCAGAGGTTGCAGTGAGTCGAGATTGCGCCTAGGTGACAAGAGCGAAACTCTGTCTCCAAAAATAAAAATAAAAACTTGCTTTGAATCTAAAAATGGTATCATTTAGTGACACTACCTTTAAGGAGGTGTAAATCTTGTGATGGCGATAGATGGAACATAAATTATTATAATCCTTAGTGGTAGGAACTGAGATAAGATCATTTGATAGAAAATTTTATTGCACCCTTTTTGATAATTACCTTTAAGGTGCTACTACATCTAAGTGTAATATTATGTCTGTTTGGGTCTCTGTGTGCATTCATGTATACATTTTATGTGTATATGTATGTATATGACAAGAATAAAAGCTCTTGGGCATTTTTTGGGATTAGTAGATTAAAATTTATTTATAATTAAGATGACCTTGGCTTAATCAAGCGTTAATCAGGAGCAGGTTTCTGAGTGCCAAGGTAGCACCTACTTTGTATTTTTGAGTACTCACCTTTGGAGAGTGTTAGTAACAAGGCGTGCTAGCTTTTGAAATATTGTTATATGGAGATACAGAGACAGGTAATTTGATCTTGTGTTCACAAACTGAAGCAAATATGAAATCTAGTATATGATTTAGTAAACAAATATAATGGAGCTGTGAGTGACTTTAATCTACTGATAATCCAGAGTTTATTTCAGTCTAGGATGTGATTCCTTGTTTGCACTACCTAAACCTTTCCCTCCCTCATTTTATGTTGTGGCAGAGTTATTCATAAGCTTGTCTTCTAATCTCTCCCAGGAAAGTGTCCTCGTAGCCTTTCTGCTGAGGTTGCTGTCTAGGTATCAAAGGAAGCCTTTTCTCAGTTAATAGCTGTTGATGTTACGTTATATATAGCCTATAACTAGGAAGTATAATACTTCTTTGGAAGTAAATTTTTGAGGTGCATTCATTTTCCTTCAATTTTTAAAAACCTTAGCTATGTTGTAATTGAAGGATTTTTAAAGCATATATCTCGTTATTATATCATCTTGACACAAATATTTTCACTTTCTGGTTCCTCTACTCTCTGTTCATTTAGGATTTTGTTCTATTCTTGGAATCATGTCTGATTTTTTTCTATTAAACATAAGGACATTTCCATTGCTATAAAGTTTTCAGCATAATTTTAATTGATACATAACTCATTAGATACTTTCATGTAAAACTTTAAAAAGTATTTGCTATATTTTTCTTGTCTAGCTCACATTTGCATTTACCCATAATTCCAAAGTTTTATGCAAATAGTAACATCATTAGTTTCTTTACACATGATTTTCTGCTCTTATGTAATCCTTCATGAATATATATATTTGCTGGAATTTTTAAAATACAATGAAAATTACTGCATAATTCAGAAGTAACTGTAGGAAAGCCCTGAATTATTTATATTGGGTAACTGCTAATTCAGCCTTAAGGTTTACTCTTTCTAACATACCACATTGTTTGTCTTATTTGACCTGTGATTACTGTTTTATGCATTTCATATTTGTACATGGAATTTGAAATGAATATTATATAAAATAAATGAGATTTACCTGAAATTTAATTCCAAAGATTTATGTTAAAGACTATTCTCTTCTTAAATAATACATATCTGAACTTTAAGACTGCTGTGAAATCCACATCAGTGCAGTAATATTTCAGATACTTAGGTACTTCTTGAATTCTTTTGTCTGTAATGGTTACTAGGAATATAGTTTTATAGCTAGTATAAAACACAGGATATAATAAAGTTTGTTGGGGGAGGAGGTTTAAGCATATCAGATATGAAATTTTTGACTTTTGACTTTTGTAACAACTTGAAATATAGCGAATAGTGTTTTACTTCAAAGCTAACACTCGTAGCCTTGAAAATATTAATTTCTATATATGTGTACATAATTTATGTAAGCACAGTTGTGCCTTATTTCTGAATTTTAGTTCCTCCTATGCTTATAAATTTGTCAATTCCATTATTATGCTATTCCTATTATTGCCTGAGTAATTAAGGATTATATTTCTAGACCAAAACTTTTTGTTATCAGGGTGTTATAATGTGTTTAGAGAACTTTAAAAAGTAATTTTTGCACATGAGGTAGATCAAATATTGTATCCTCTAGTTTAGCCAAAGGGTTTTCCTTTTCACATGTTCCGTATGTTGTATATAAAATAAAAAACTGCTTCTGTGCCTCTGAGTTATCCCTGACTTTCCCCCAGGCTCTTCCCTTCAAGTCACCTTCACAGACTTCAGGTTGGCTCCAAGTCATGGAAGACCCTCCTTGTAGGTCTTGAGCCCTATTTGGGTGTGTGGGTGGCGCAGAGTGCAGAGGTTGCATGGATTCAGCCAAATACTTCATTCCGAGTAGCTCCTGGAGAAAATGAGGAAAAAGAAGTGGTTTGAAGAGTACCATGTCAGGTCTCTAGAAATAGCTGCATTTTAAGCTAAGCCTTTTCTTTTTTTCTTTTTTCTTTTCTTCTTCTTTTTTTTTTTTTTTAAACTTTTTTTGGAGTGATCAATTCATACTTATCTTCTTTGATCATTGTTTTTTTCAGGAGCTCCCCAGTGTCCTCCTCCTTCATCAGCTGGCTAAACAAGAAGGTGCATGGACCATACTTCCATTGTTACCGCAGTACGTTTGTTTAACTCACCTGTAGATGACTGACATTCCTACCCGAACACTTTTATGCCCCTAGTCTTTTTGTTAAGAGGATGTGGTTTGCCTCAGTCAGTAAGTGAAATAAATTTGAGTTTTACTTTTTATGATTATTACCTTAACCAAATTTCTTGATGATTGGTTCTTAATCATGAGTAGCTTTTTTTTTTTTTTTTTTTTTTTTTAAGACGGAGTCTCGCTTCATCACCAGGGTGGAGTACAGTGGCGTGATCTCGGCTTACTGCAAGCTCCGCCTCGTGGGTTCAAGCGATTCTCCTGCCTCAGCCTCCTGAGTAGCTGGGACTACAGGTGCCCGCCACCATGCCCAGTTAATTTTTGTATTTTTAGTAGAGACGAGTTTTACCATGTTGGCCAGGATGCCCTTGATCTCTTGACTTTGTGATCCATCCGCCTTGGCCTCCCAAAGTGCTGGGATTACAGGCATGAGCCACTGCACCCTGCCTTACGTATGCTTTTTCTTAAAAGATAAAATGCTTCAAGTTGATATTTGAAAATTATTTATCCCCTGAACTAGTGTTGTTATGGAGAGAATTAGCTTTAAGAACTCCAGCTGTTTTTTAAACCATTAGCATCTGGCTTTTCTATAAGCTGAAGAAAAATATAGAGAAAAAAACTACATACGCCATTCTGTGTACCCTTCATTCATTTCCCACTGATCAGTTTTAAACCTTATTATTAACTCATTTTACAGAAGTGATTACTGAAACTTGTTTCTTTTGCTCAGCTTTTCTGTAACATACAGCAGAAATTCGTCTTGGATTTTCTTCTGTGAAGAAGAGACAAGAATACAGATTCCAAAACTCTTGGAAACCCTCAGCAGATATGACCCTGCTAAGGTGAATATAACTTCAATACCAGTTCTTATTTTGAGGGACAGTGTTTCAAAGGAGATTTAATTTTGATTAAGAAGCTTTTGAATCTAATAAAAAACCACTTAGTTTAAAATTAAACAGAACGAAACATTGTTGAATATCTGGAAGATATGTTAAATAATGCTCTTTGAAGTTTGTAGCTTATAGAGGGACAGAGCTTATGATGAGCCATTTTAAATGAAAAAATCTGTGAATACATGTGTTAACAATTTCAGAGAGTCGAAAACTATCACTTGAAGTTCAGAAACTGCTTATCTTAGCAATAAACTTAAGTTGGCTATTTTTCCTTATTAGACAGTGACCGTATATTATTTTAGATAGAAAATTGTTTTTGAGTGCCAGCTGTATACTGAGCACTGTGGATGGCAGAGGCTAGAACAAAACAGACAGTGATTCTGACCATGTGGGTGGCACAGAATAGCAGGGAGAACAGACCATTAGAGAAGCAGTTATGGTTAGAAGCAAAACATCCCTAATAAGGAAGACTAGGGTGCTGTTAGAAGCATATAACAGGGGCATGGAATCTAACCTGGGAGGGTCAGGACAGGAAGTGACATTTAGTCGGAGTTCTGTAGGATGAGTAGGAGTTAGCAAGAGAAAAAGAGAGTCTACCAGGCAGGGAACACTATTTGAGAAAGAATGGGGGTGGGAAGGGATGTATCTTGAACTGGAGGAACTCAGTGAAGTCCACCACAGTGAAGTCCACAAAACTTTCACGTTTTCAAATCTTATTTTTATTTTGTACAGATTTGATAGAGCAACTGGATCTTGTTTGCCTGGAAATCCCTAGCCCTGAGCAGAGTGTTTAACACTTAGTAGGTGGTCAGTGAATATTTGTGAATGACTTTATAACCCTGTAATAATCAGTTTTGCTGCTGGGCTACGTTCTAAGGCTCATTAGGTTTAGAGAGCTGCCTTGGAAATGTGTCAAGAGTAAATTGAGCTCATTCAGTTCTCCTTCAGAGAAAAGAATCCCAGGTTACAACCTGATCACTTTTTGGAATTCTTTAAACTTGAGATAAGCAGAGATGGGCCCTTTCTGGTCCCAGTGGAAACCTGTCCCACCCACCTTGGGATGCTCACTCCTGAGATGAATCAGATGTAATGAGCTCATGGGGAATAAAAGGCAAGCTTCTGGGTGCTGCTTGGTTTGTTGATGTAGATGTCAAACACTGGGCAACAGTGATCATTAGATTAATTTCTCCAATGCTGGAAAGTCTTTACGATAATAGAAACCACTGCTTTTGATGATCTTTAAATGCTGGAAAGATCCATTACGATTTTTCTTCATGCTTTTGATTTCTGGGAAGCTTTAGATATAATTGGATGAGAAGGTCGTTGGGTTAAAAAAATAATTCCTTCAAAGGGAAGAATTATGAACCTGTCTCATCCAGTCTTTTCAGATGATACTAACCAGCACCTATGTACTTTCTGCCATGTTTTATGTAAACCATTTGTTAGGCTTTTATGTTTCCTTTTGGCTTGGGAAAAACTCCCAAATCTTTTTTAGGATGTAGGAGTTTTCACCTCCTTCTAGTGTTCATTTCACCTGGAGATTATTTTTCCATTATCCATAGCTCTAATTCTGTACAGGAGATGGTGACTCACTTTGCTTTTTAATGAAAATTGGGATGATAAATTTAAAAGTTCAAAGCAAGTTCATGAAAAACAAGTACAGAACAGAAGTAAAAGGAGTTGTTTTCTCCCTCTTTTCAGAACTCTGCCATGTGGAAAAAAAAAAATCCAGAATGCTTTATTTCTGGAAACTAGCAGTAAGAAATGATAAAGATTATATAATGTTGAAGTTAGCTGAAACTAGTGTGATTCTTTTCCCCCTACCATTTGAAAGGAAAAAAGTATAAAGCAAACCTGGCTTTGATATTTACACAAATAAGCTTTGAGTACCTTAAAATAATTATATAATGTGTGAGGGTATAAGGTATTTTGTTTGATTCTGATTTACTTCCTTCATCTTTCAGTTATTATTACTAATGCAAATGTATACTGTCATAAAATATTTTAAATGTAAAACTTTAACTTTTATTAAAGTAATCTTTGTTAAATTGCCTTCCTCGGTGATTTCTCTAAATTTTGTATGCTGTTTGAAGTCTTTCCTTTGTAACCACAGTATGCTATTAATATATGTGTATTTGATGAGGTGTGTTGACTTTAAATTTATTTTATTTTATTTTATTTTTTGAGACAGGGTCTCGTATTATCAGCCAGGCCGGAGTGCAGTGGTGCAATCTCGGCTCACTGCAACCTCCACCTCCCAGGTTCAATCAGTTCTTGTGCCTCAGCCTCCCAAGTATCTGGGATTACAGTCATGCACCAGCACACATGAGTAATTTTTGTATTTTTAGTAAAGACGGGGTTTTGCCCTGTTGGCCAGTCTGGTCTTAAACTCCTGGTGTCAAGTGATCTGCCTGCCTCGGCCTCCCAAAGTGCTGGAATTACAGGCATGGAGCCACCACACCTGGCCTAAATTTATTTTTAATAGAGATAATAGAGATAAATATTTAATAGAGATAATAGAGATAAAACACTTATAAAAAGTAATTCAGAGGGACATCCACCATTGCTGAGGCTTGAGTACTCAGGCAGTTTCACCCTCATAGTATAAACAAGGCCACCAGGAAGTTCAAACTGGGTAGAGCCCACTGCAGCCCAGCACGGCCTCTGCAGCCAGACTGCCTCTCCAGATTCCCTCCTCTCTGGGCAGGGCATCTCTGAAAAAAAGGCAGCAGCCCCAGTCCGGGGCTTAGAGATAAAACCTCCACCTCCCTGGGACAGAGAACCTGGGGGAAGGAGCGGTTGTGGGTGCAGCTTCAGCAGACTTAAGTGTCCCTACCTGGCAGCTCTGAAGAGAGCAGCGGATCTCCCAGCACAGTGTTTGAGCTCCGATAAAGGACAGCCTCCCTCCTCAAGTGGGTCCCTGACCCCCGTGTAGCCTGACTGGGAGACACCTCCCAGTAGGGGCCGACAGACAACTCATACAGGAGAGCTCTGGCTGGCATCTGGCAGGTGCCCCTCTGGGATGAAGCTTCCACAGGAAGGAACAGGCAGCAGTGTTTGTGGTTCTGCAGCCTCCACCGGTGATATCCAGGCAAACAGGGTCTGGAGCGGATCTCCAGCAAACTCCAGCAGATCTGCAGCAGGGGGACCAGACTGTTAGAAGGAAAACTAATAAACAGAAAGGAATAGTATCAGTATCGACAAAAAGGACGTCCACTCAGAGACCCCCTCTGAAGGTCAAAGACCAAAGGTAGATAAATCCATGAAGATGGGGAGAAACCAGTGCAAAATGGCTGAAAATCCCAAAAACCAGAAGACCTCTTCTCCTTCAAAGGATCACAACTCCTCAAGGGAACAAAACTGGATGGAGAATGAGTTTGACAGATTGACAGAAGTAGGCTTCCGAAGGTGGGTAATAAACTCCTCCAAGCTAAAGGAGCATGTTCTAACCCAATGCAAGGAAGCTAAGAACCTTGAAAAAAGGTTAGATGAATTGCTAACTAGAATAACCAGTTTAGAGAAGAACATAAATGACCTGATGGAGTTGAAATACACAGCACAAGGACTTCGTGAAGCATACATAAGTACCAATAGCCGAATCGATCAGGTGGAAGAAAGGATATCAGAGATTGAAGATCAACTCAATGAAATAAAGCAAGAAGACAAGATTAGAGAAAAAAGACTGAAAAGAAATGAACGAAGCCTCCAAGAAATATGAGACTATGTGAAAAGACCAAATCTATGTTTGATTGTTGTACCTGAAAGTGATGGTGAGAATGGAACCAAGTTGGAAAACACTCTTCAGGATATTATCTGGGGCAATTCCCCAATCTAGCAAGGCAGGCCAACATTCAAATTCAGAAATATAGAGAACACCACAAAGATACTCCTCAAGAAAAACGACCCCAAGACACATAATCATCAGATTCACCAAAGTTAAAATGAAGGAAAAAATGTTAAGGGCAGCCAGAGGGAAAGTCGGGTTACCCACAAAGGGAAGCCCATCAGACTAACAGCGGATTTCTCGGCAGAAACCCTACAAGCCAGAAGAGAGTGGGGGCCAATATTCAACATCGTTAAAGAAAAGAATTTTCAACACAGAATTTTCATATCCAGTCAAACTAAGCTTCATAAGCGAAGAAATACAAATCCTTTACTGACAAAAGAAATGCTGAGAGATTTTGTCAGCACCAGGCCTGCCTTACAAGAGCTCCTAAAGGAAGCAATAAGCATGGAAAGGAACAACCGGTACCAGCCACTGCAAAAACATACCAAATTGTAAAGACCATCGACGCTGTGAAGAAACTGCATCAACTAAGGGGCAAAATAACCGGCTAGCATCAAAATGGCAGGATCAGATTTACAGATAACGATATAAACCTTAAATGTAAATGGGCTAAATGTCCCAATTAAAAGACACAGACTGGCAAATTGGATAAAGAGTCAAGACCCATTGGTGTGCTGTATTTGGGATACCCATCACATGTGCAAAGACACACATAGGCTCAAAATAAAGGGATGGAGGAAGATTTACCAAGAAAATGGAAGACCAAAAAAACAACAGGGGTTGCAATCCTAGTCTCTGATAAAACAGACTTTAAACCAACAAAGATCAAAAGAGACAAGGGCATTACATAATGGTAAAGGGATCAACGCAACAAGAAGAGCTAACTGTCCTAAATATATGCACCCAATACAGGAGCACCCAGATTCATAAAGAAAGTTCCTAGAGACCTACACAGAGACTTAGACTCCCACACAATAATACTGGGAGACTTTAACACCCCACTGTCAATATTAGACAGATCAACAAGACAGAAAATTGACAAGGATATCCAGGACCTGAACTCAGCTCTGGACCAAGCAGACCTAATAGACATCTACAGAACTCTCCACCCCAAATCAACAGAATATACATTCTTTTCAGCACCACATCACACTTATTCTAAAATTGACCACATAATTGGAAGTAAAACACTCCTCAGCAAATGCAAAAGAATGGAAATCATAATGAACAGTCTCTCAGACCACAGTGCAATCAAATTAGAACTCAGGACTAAGAAACTCAAAACCACACAACTACATGGAAACTGAGCAACCTGCTCCTGAATGACTACTGGGTAAATAACGAAATGAAAACAGAAATAAAGATGTTCTTTGAAACCAATGAGAACAAACACACAATGTATCAGAGTCTCTGGGACACATTTAAAGAAGTGTGTAGAGGGAAATCTATAGCACTAAATGCCCACAAGAGAAAGCAGGAAAGATCTAAAATCGACATTCTAACATCACAATGAAAAGAACTAAAGAAGCAAGAGCAAACAAATTCAAAAGCTAACAGAAGACAAGAAGTAACTAAGATCAGAGCAGAACTGAAGGAGATAGAGACATAAAAAAAACTTCAAAAAAAATCGATGAATCCAGGAGCTAGTTTTTTGAAAAGATTAACAAAATAGATAAACTACTAGCCAGACTAATAAGGAAAGAGAGAAGTCAAATAGATGCAATAATAAATGATAATGGGGATATCACCACCAATCCCACAGAAATACAAACTACTATCAGAGAATACTATAAACAACTCTATGCAAATAAACTAGAAAATCTAAAAAAAAAATAAATTTCTGGACATATACAGCCTCCCACAACAATACAAGAAGTCGAATCCCTGAATAGACCAATAACAAGTTCTGTAATTGAGGCAGTAATTAATAGCCTACCAAACAAAAAAAGTCCTGGACCAGACAGATTCACAGCCAAATTCTACCAAAGTTACAAAGAGGAGCTGGTACCATTCCTTCTGAAATTATTCCAAACAATAGAAAACGAGGGAATCCTCCCTAACTCATTTTATGAGGCCAGCATCATCCTGATACCAAAACTGGTAGAGATACAACAACGACAAAAAGAAAATTTCAGGCCAATATTGGTGATGAACATCAATGGGAAGATCTTCAATGCTGGCAAACCGAATCCAGCAGTACATCAAAAAGCTTATCTACCACGATCAAGTCGGCTTCATCCCTGGGATGCAAGGCTGGTTCAACAAATGCAAATCAATAAATGTAATCCATCACATACACAGAACCACATGATTATCTCAATAGATGCAGAAAAGACCTTTGACAAAATTCAACAGCCCTTCATGCTAAAAACTCTCAATAAACTAGGCATTGATGGAACATATCTCAAAATAATAAGAGCTATTTATGACAAACCCACAGCCATATCATACTGAATGGGCAAAAACTGGAAGCATTCCCTTTGAAAACTGCCCAAGACAAGGATGCCCTTCCTCACCACTCTTATTCAACATGCAATTGGAAGTTCTGGTGAGGGCGATCAGGCAAGAGAAAGAAAGGGTAGTCAATTAGGAAAAGAGGAAGTCAAATTGTATCTGTTTGCAGATGACGTGATTGTATATTTAGAAAACCCCATCGTGGCCAGGTGCGGGGGCTCACACCTGTAATCCCAGCACTTTGGGAGGCCGAGGCAGGCGGATCAAAAGGTCAGGAGTTTGAGACCAGCCTGACCAACATAGTGAAACCCCATCTCTACTAAAAATACAAAAAATAGCTGGGCGTGGTGGTGGGCGCCTGTAATCCCAGCTACTTGGGAGGCTGAGGCAGGAGAATCACTCTTAGCCGGGAGGGAGGTTGCAGTGAGCTGAGATTGCGCCACTGCACTCCCGCGCTGGTGATAGTGCAAAAACGCCATCTCAAAAAGAAAACCCCGTCATCTCAAAATCTCCTTAAGCTGATAAGCAACTTCAGCAAAGTCTCAGGATACAAAATCAATGTGCAAAAATCACAAGCATTCCTGTACACCAGCAACAGAGCCAAATCATGAATGAACTCCCATTCACAATTGCTACAAAGAGAATAAAATACACAGAAATACAACTTACAAGGGATGTGAAGGGCCTCTTCAAGGAGGGCTACAAACCACTGCTTAAGGAAATAAGAGAGGACACAAACATGGAAAAACATTCCTTGCTCATGGATAGGAAGAATCAGTATTGTAAATATGGCCATACTGACCAAAGTAATTTATAGATTCCATGCTATCCTCATCAAGCTACCATTGACTTTCTTTACAGACTTGGAAAAAACTACTTTAAATTTCATATGGAACAAAAAGAGCCCACATAGCCAAGACAATCCTGGGCAAAAAGAACAAAGCTGGAGGCATCATGCTACCTGATTTCAAACTATACTACAAGGCTACAGTAACAAAACAGCATGGTACTGGTACCAAAACAGATATATAGGCTAATGGAACAGAACAGAGGCCTCAGAAATAACACCACACATTTACAACCATCCGATCTTTGGCAAACCTGACAAAAACAATAGGGAAAGGATTCCCTATTTAATAAATCACAGTGTTTTGAAAAGTGGCTAGGCATATGCAGAAAGCTGAAACTAGATCCCTTTCTTACACCTTATAAAAAAATTAACTTAAGATGGATTAAATACTTAAACATGAGACCTAAAACCATAAAAACTCTAGAAGAAAACCTAGGCAATACCATTCAGGACATAGGCATGGGCAAAGACTTCATGACTAAAATACCAAAAACAATGGCAACAAAAGCCAAAATTGACAAATGGCATCTGATTAAAGAGCTTCTGCACAGCAAAGGAAACTATCATCAGAATGAACAGGCAACCTACAGAATGGGAGAAAATGTTTGTAATCTATCCACCTGACAAAGGGCTAATATCCAGAATCTACAGAGAATTTAAACAAATTTTCAAGAAAAACGCCATCAGAAAGTGGGCAAACTATATGAACAGACACTTCTCGAAAGAAGACATTTATGCAGCCAACAAACATGAAAAAAAGCTCATCATCACTGGTCATTAGAGAAATGCAAATCAAAATTACAGTGAGATACCATGTCATGCCAGTTAGAATGGCTATCATTAAAAAGTCAGGAAACAACAGGTGCTGGAGAGGATGTGGAGAAGTAGGAATGCTTTTACACTGTTGATGGGAGTGTAAATTAGTTCAACCATTGTGGAAGACAGTGTGGCAATTCCTCGAGGACCTAGAACCAGAAATACCATTTGACCCAGCAATCCCACGATTGTATATACCCAAAGGATTATAAATCATTCTTCTATAAAGATACATGCACACGTATATTTATTCCAACACTGTTCACAATAGCAAAGACTTGGAACCAACCCAAATGCTCATCAATGATAGACTGGATAAAGAAAATGTGGCACATATACACCATGGAATACTATGCAGCCATCAAAAAGGATGAGTTCATGTCCTTTGCAGTGCCATGGATGAAGCTGTAACATCATTCTTAGCAAACTAACACAAGAACAGAAAACCAAACACTGCATGTTCTCACCTATCAGTGAGAGTTAATCAATGAGAACACATGGATACAGGGAGGGGAACATCACACACTGGGCCTTATGGGCGGTGGGTGGCTTGGGGAGGGATAGCATTTGAAGAAATACCTAGTGTAGATGACGGGTTGATGGGTGCAGCAAACCACCATGGCACACGTATACCTATGTAACAAAACTGTACGTTCTGTACATGTACCCCAGAACTTAAAGCATAATTTTAAAAAAGAAAAAAACCAGTAATTCTAAGATACTCGTGGAACACTGAGTTATTCTTCTAAGGTTTTTCTTGATTATAATTGTCCTTCTAATGAAATCCTTAAGGAAGTCATTAAGATTAGGGGAGTGGCTCTATGTATCGATTCTATAATAATTTTTTAAAGGTAGTGTACAGTATAACCCACACAAAAATACTGAAAATCATATACTATATAATAGCTGAACACTGCAATTAGGAGATAAAACATAGCAACATGTTTTCCATAAGATGTTTGGAACCAAAGGTTTTAATTGTGAAAGGTTTTAATAGTGAAAGATTTGTAAGACAGTTTTCAAAATACACTGAGATGTTTATTTTCTTTATACAAGCTTATTGGCATGGTATGTAAAGTACAGTGATTTTCATATTGGTTAAGGTTTAGTCACTTGATAAAGAGCTATATTATAGATTTTTTTTAAAGGTGCTGAATTTTTAATCTCAAGCTGAGGTGGTTTGTCTTGGTTGTTACAGGATATACTTCTTACCCAGTAATGATTTAATATACCCATAGGCAAAGTATCAAGAAGAAAGTCATCATATGGATCTGTGAATCTAAATGCAGTTTTAATGTTAGATTTAAAATTAATAGCTGTCACATATGTGCAGTTATGATCTGTTGCTAAACTGAGGAAAAGTAGGACTCTGGGAGGTATTTGCAATACAACCACAAGCAGAATAAGGCTCTTAAGAAATACCTAAGAGTACTCATGGATGGTGTCTTCTTGATTTTATATACTGATAAATTAATAGAGAGGTGGTCTTGGTTGGGTAAGAGAGAAAATATACACAACTTTTAGAACTTAGGGTACTTGATCCATATTTATGCTCTAGTTTCTTCAATAGAGGAGAGTTGCTTTTTAAATCTCTCCTGGACTTGCTCTGTTCATTGGACAAAAAGTTACTGCACATCTGTTACATGTTAGGTGAACTGGAGATACAGCAGTGAACAAAATGGACAGCATCCCTGCCCACAAGGAGGTGTGTTCTTGTTTCAGGGCAGATAAGCAATAGAGAAAAATGCAAATATATAATATGTCGGATGGTAACAAGTGCCATGGAGAAGAATAAAGCAGAATAAGGGAGTAAGGGATGTATTGGGAATGGGCTTACCTGTCTATATAGGGTGTTCAAGGAATACCTCACTCATCAGGTCACATTGGAACAGAATAAAGGAATTGAGGGAGTCAGCCATGTACTCTCTTATGTCAAGCTGCCTGCTTCATACCTCTGCTTATCTAATAGGAACCAAAAACTCGACATGTTGAAAGCTGAACTCTCAATGCCTTTCTAAACCTCTTCCATCTTCAGTCTTCCTCGTCCAGAAATGCATCGCTGTCACTGTCTATCCAGTTGCTCATATTAAAAGCCTAAGACTTGAGATTGGTTCTTCTTTTTTTCTTCAACTTCATGTTGGCATGACCAGCTGGTTCTACTTCCAGAATATATCTCCTGTCCATCTTCTCTCCATATTTAATACTACTACGCTGTTTCAGGCTATCGTCATCTCTTGCTTGACCATTATTAGAGCCTCCTGTTTCAGTGGTTTCCCATTCCACCTAAGATATTTTTGCTGGGTATAGCATTCTGGGTTGGGAGCAATTTTCTTCCGTTACTGTACAAATGCTCTACCATTGTCTTTCCCCTCTTATCATTTCTGTTGAAAACTCAGCTGTATATCTTTTTTCTGTTTATTTAAAAAAAAAAAAAAAAAAAAAACATGTATACCTCCCCTCCATGACTTCCCCTGCCGCCAGCTGCTTTTAGGATATTCTCTATCTTTAGTTTTCAACAGTGTTACCGTTATGTGCCTGTGTGTGATTTTCTTTGTATTTGTTCTCACTGGAGTTTACAGAGCTTCTTGAGTGTACAACTTGATGATTTTAGTTAGTTTTGGAAAATTCTAAGCCTGTATTCTTTAAATATTCCTTCAGTCCCATTTTGTCTCTCCTTAGTTTCTAATGTCATGCATTTTAGCCATTTTCCTTGTGTCCCATGTTGCCATAGCTCTTTTCTTCCCTTTTTTTTTTTTTCTTGTATCAGTCTGGATATTTTTTACTGGACTTGGTTTCCAGACTGTTAATCTTCTCAGCTATTGTGTGTAATATTTTTTTGAGTTACTAACTTCAGTTCTTGCGTTAAGTTTTAGATTTTTCATTTGGCTCTTGTTTATAAATTCTAGCTCTTTGGTGCAATTTTAAAAATCTTTTTATCCTTAAAGGACACATTAACCATATCTTTTTAAAAGTCTTATTTGATAACTGCAACATCTGCTTTATCTGTGCATCTCTTTCTGTTTTTCACTTTTCTTGTTTCTGGTTTGGTCTTGTTTCTTGCTCTGCCGGGTAAGTTTTAACTAAATCTCAGATGTTTTATGTGAAAAATTAAGAAGGCTCTGGATGATAGGAATTCCTATAGAAGGATTTAATCTTCTGGGTTGTAGATGTTGTTTGGGTAGGTCTATTTACAGACTGCCCATACTCCAGAGCCCTTTTGTCCTGGCAATCTGAACTCCAGCCTTGGTTTCCCAGCGCTACAGTACTGCTAAAAGCTTTGCTCAGCTTTTTAGCCTCTCCGCTGCTGCTTTCCGCTTGGTTCATTTTTTTTCCTTGGTTTTTGTGCAGCTTAGGTCATTGACGGAAACTTGCATGCAGCATCTTGGGACCCCCTTACATCTCTTCTCTTTCAAGGTCTCCAGCTCCAGACTCTACCTTTCAGTCCAGCGAGGCTGCAAAAGCTCCCAGCTGCTGCTTTTAGCTGTGTGCTATTTGCAGCTCCAGGAATCAGCAAATCCCTTGAGGAAAGGAGAAGGCCAATATGGGGCTCCCATGGATGGCCTTTCTAATTCTGGGATCTTAGTCCTTTATGTCCTATCTGCCTTTGTTGTTTTCTGATGGCTTCAATCATTTGCTTTATGTAATTTCTCCAGCTTTTATACCTGTTAGAGTAGATGTGATCCAGATTATTCTATTGTGGTCAGAAGTGGAAGTCTTTCATTACACTTCAATAAAGTCTGTGCTCCTTTCCTCTGGCACATAAAACTCACCCTGGTCAGCCTTTTGCCTGTCTCTTTTGTACCTTACTCCCACATCCAGTAGCTCCAGCCACACGGGATTTCTTTTTTCATTGACTGTATCAAACTTTTTCCCACCTCAGGGATTTTGCATTAAGTCCTTTGACGGCTCTTCCTCAGATTTTTGCATAGAGCTTGCTCTTTGATATTATTTCATCTCAGTTCGCTACTGAGGATGAACAAAATGCTAGTCATCATTATATGAGTAACAGATTTTTGCATAGATCCAGCTCCTTGATATTATTGCATCTCAGTTTGTTACATCCTAAGAGATTTCCCTCTCTTTCAGGGCAGCTCCTAGTCACCCTGATGTATTTTCTTCAAAGCACATTTCAATCACTACCTGGTTATTTTACTTACTTTTTAAATTTCCATTTCTCCACTGTAGGGTAAGTTATGTTTCTGCCTGGTGTGTGGTAGATTCTCAATAAAAATCTTTTGAATGAATGAGTAAATAAATAGATAATCACTGATTCTGAAAGGAATTTTTCAAATCATTCTTTCAAAACCTCAGTAGGGCATAAGGGCATACTATTTTCTTCGCCCTAATAGTCTTTTTATGTGGAATATTCTATAAAATACCACTTTTATACATTTATGGTATAATGATGACTAATACCTTGTTCATCTTGATGATCAGATCTTGAACTACTTTTTGTATACAAAGCTTATGTTATATTCATTATCATACTCGTGTTAATTATATTTTTGTTCACATTCTCTAGAAATATTTAATCTGTGCTAATAACTCTTTATCACCCAAAATATTTAATTATCTAAAACCAATAGTACAACTTTCTATTGGTCTTACATGAAATGGTTGTTTTTAAAGTGACATGTTATATCTTTATTTAACAGGAATGGTTTTTGGGAAAAGCATTACATGATGAAGAATCTACAATAATTCACCATTATGCCTTTTCTGAGAATCCTACAGTTTTTAAGTATCCAGACTTTGCTGCAGGCTGGGCCTTAAGTATTCCACTTGTAAACAAGTAAGAATTTATTGGACTTTTTTCAGGGAGGTGGGAAGGGTGTACATCAACTTTAATTTCATTGAGTACAGTAACTGATGGCTCTCAGGATCTCAAATGAGTTTTTCAGCCAGAGGCAGTGTGTGGTGAGACCTGGAAAAGGAGCCTGAGGGTTTCTGCTTCAGCACTGTCATTTACTAGACCCTTCAGACAAATCATTCAACCTCTCTGTATATTCTTCTTACTCATCTACAAAATAATAAGCTGTGAGACTAAGGGAGAAGACAGAAGTGCTCTGAGAACCATGCACATGGAAGCATCATTACTGTTGTTAAGAGATGTACTTAGCTATAGGTGTAACTTCTCTCACCCGTAAGAAGATGAAGCAGTAACATGCTGGGGTTGAGAGTTGATGACTCATTAGGTGCATGGGTGTGCATACTTAAACACGGGCCAGGCAGGAGGACAGCTAGCTAGTGGAAGGTACTATAGGTAATCATAGCTAGCCATTTGTGTGTATAATCACAATGGTGCTCTGTTAGATGTGGAAAGTGAAGATGGTTAAATTGTAATTCAGGAGAAATACGGTTGTTGACAAGCCCTTCAGATTAATTATTAAATGTTTTTGTTCTTTAGGGAATAGAGAGTTGATAAAGCACTTGTGACTTTTTTGTCTTCAGAGATGAAAGAGTTTCTGTCATTAAGTGTCCTGTCTCTAGGATTTGGGGTCTTCAAAATCTTATTAGCCCATTGTAGATATACAGGATAGTACATACCTTGTCATTCCTGGCTGGACAAAACTTCTTGACTACTCCTTTCACATTTGAAAGTTCTCTACAGTGTGATACCCTCCTTTCCAGTGTAGAATCCAAACAACAAAACAAAACCCCTGTGTTTGCTACCCTTCCTTGCCACTAGGAAGCAGCATATGTTGTAGGTTCCATCAGGTAGATGTGTTATGTACAATTATTTTTGGGAACTGAATTGTGTGGGGAAGGAGACAAAGCATGGGGGACCGTTTGAATTGAGACTGGTAGCAGAGGAAGAGTCAGTTGCGGTTGACAGCAGCTTCCTGATGATGGCAGAGTCTGAAGTTCCTACGCTGCTTATTTCTGTGCTACAAATCTGGGGCTTCTTGAATCTTAGCTTACAGTATGTTTAATCAGACTTTCCAGTAATTCCATGAGCCATCTATATGCTTTAATGAATTTACATTATGCTTTAACTAGCCAGAGTGGATTATTTTTGTTTGTTTGTTTCCAGTTAAGATCCTTGCCGGGCACGGTGGCTCACGCGTGTAATCCCGGCACTCTGGGAGGCTGAGGCGGGCCGATCACGGGGTCAGGAGATCGAGACCATCCTGGCTAACACAGTGAAACCCCATCTCTACTAAAAAAATACAAAAAATTAGCCAGGCGTGGTGGCGGGCGCCTGTAGTCCCAGCTACTCGGGAGGCTGAGGCAGGAGAATGGCGTGAACCCGGGAGGCGGAGCTTGCAGTGAGCCGAGACCGCGCCACTGCACTCCAGCCTGGGTGACAGAGCAAGACTCTGTCTCAAAAAAAAAAAAAAAGTATCCTTGACTTACACACTCCGTCCTGGGACTGCCAGGCAAGGATGCCTTTCTCCCGTCCCCTACCAAGCATGCCTAACAGCAGCTGCACAGCCTCCCTCCCTTCATTCTTAGAAGGGTCAAGGAGGAAGGGGAGTGAAGACAAGAAGAAGTAGTGGTCGTTCCTTTCTCACCGTCTGCTGGTCTGCCTAGTTCTGTGCTCTGCAGGGGAGAGGGGAATATGTTCTGCCTTTCAGCAGCCTCAGGTCGTGTTTCTTCTCAAATTAAGTACACTTTGGTTTGCTACAGCTTGAGCACTGGGAGTTCCCAGGACACTCTTTTCCTGCAGTGTCCAGCAGCCTTATGTTTGGGGCCAGTTTAGCCACCTTTGTTGAGTCTGGACTCTTAATGCCTAGAAGCTGTGACCTGCACTTTGTAGGCTGAGCCACTGTTCCTTCTCCCTTCCTCAAGTATTCTTGTCATCCTCGGCCACAGGAGGCTTCCTCTAGCCTTCCTCATTTGGTCTCTGCTTAGTTTTATGGTATGGAAAGATTTGGTCTGACCTCTCCTTGGGAGAAGTCCCACATGGTAGTGGTTTTTTCTGACTTGGGACTTATAACCTCTGTGTAAGCCTGTTTCTCTCCCATTTCCCATATACTACGAAGTCCCTTGAGAGAGGAACAAACACAGCTATTGCCTGCCCTGTGAAGTGCTGTAACTGCAGCAGGTGCTTCTTCCTTCAGGGCTAGAGAGGAAACCAGTGGACCCAGGAAGAGCTATATGGCAAGCAGAGGGTCTAATCATTTCCTTGAAGCTAGTATAGCTCTTTTCTTCATCACTGCCTTCTGATCCAGGAGGCCTCTTATCCTGAAGGCAAATCCTTATAGTCTAGAGTTTTACCTTCCTTCTTCCCATCACAATTTCCTATCTTCCTTTAGCAAGACTTTATTGGAGACCTCTTGATGCTGAATTCAATTCAGTTTTTGTTGAATTAGGTGTTAGAAGTAACTATTTATTCTTGCTTCCTTTGACTTACTGTCTTAACCAGGTGCGGGGTTGATGGAAGTGATCCTGTTTGAACACATTTTTGACTCCTGGCATCCCTATATAGGGCAGTTCAACCTAACTCTTATTGGCTGACATGCTGGTGTTAAGTTTAACCTGTTCTAGAAAACCTCTGCCCTCTGCTTCACTGCCCATCAGGTGTAGCGGCACCCAGAGCACTGGCAGGCTTTGTTGGCTCTGGCTAGCGCTCACCTCATTACTGTCTCATGCTCACCACATGACTAGCTTCCAGGGGTTCGTGAACCAGGGTTGCAGGTTGTGCACTAGCCGAGATGTTAGCCTTGTTAAGGGGTGACTTTATGTTCTGGATTATCTGGCATTTTGCAAGGTAGTCCCACAGGAGACCACAGGTCCATGATTCCCTTCCCTGTTGTGTTTGTGAGATCATTGAACCCATCTGTTGACAAGGGAAGGTAGCCAGTGCCCAACTTCCATAGGGGTTTCACATCTCCCTTTCTGGTTAAGTTTAACCGTATTTAGGAGAGAGAACTGAGGGCCGCGTCACTGCAGCAGGGTGTGTAGGCATTTTAGTCTGTTTGGGCTGCTATAAGAAAATGCCGTAAACCAGGGAGCTTATAAACAACAGCAGTTTATTATAGTTCTGGAGGCTGAAAGTCCAAGAACAAGGCGCTGGCAGATTCAGCGTCTGGTGAGTGCCAGCATTCTGGTTCCTTTCCTTCTTGCTGTGTCCCCTCATCTGGGAGAAGGGTTGAGGGGTCTTTTTTTATAAGGGTGCAGTCCCATTCATGAGAGTTCCCTCCCCATGGCCTCTTCACCTCCCAAAGGCCCTGCCTCCTAGTAACATCACCTTGAGGGGTAGGACTTCAGCCTATGAATTTGAGAGGGGACACAAACATTCAGACCATAGTAATAGGAACTGTGACTAAGGGAGTTAAAGCCAAAAGGTTAATCTTTTCCACAAAGCTCAGGAAATTCCCAGCACTTCCCCCGTGACTCCAGTATGATAGCGGAGTGAGGCACCACATAACCTTCTGCATGCTGAACAGTGACCAACAAACTGTAGAATGTGTATGGTTCATTGATATCCATGGTCTTCTCCCTACCTCCTCTCCCTTTCCCCTGCCAGGAAAGACAAAGCAAAATAAATATGCAGACTTACCATAGTGCCATATTTAAAATTCTAGTTATCTTAGATCATATTTCCTTTCCCCTGATGCTGACAGGTAATCAAGCAAATAAAATGATATAACCCATCTGGCATAACAACTATCTTGTGGTCAAGATATATTTTAAAATGGCTTTTCTAGTGGGGATTCTTATTTATTTTTCAAGAAATTGGTATTATACTCAGGACTAGAGGAAGGATAAAGTATCCATTAGCCCCATCAGCTGCAACATTGGATCTTCCTAGTTGTTTTTTTCCCAGTTTTTCCCTAATGTGCTGACTTTATTTCTTCCTATTATTGGCAGCTATATCAATTAGCATGCTTTTGGATGCAAGTAATAGGAAGCAACTCAAACTGGATTAAGGAAATACTTTGGCTGTAATTGGGGTGTGTGAGGTCTGTGGTTGGTTGATCCGGCAGTTTATCGGTATCGTTGAGGACCCACGCTTTCTCTGTCCCTCTATCCTATAGTACACAGAATCCATTTATCCTAAATCTGGTTCCTCTTGTGGTTTCAAGACAATAAGGGCTACATATTTGCTGTTTGTATCCAATAGTAGACAGCCTGTTCCCGACCATGAATGGTAAGTGCTTAATCCTCAGTCTGGTTGGGCCAACTGCGTGTGTTCTAATCTCCGGACTGTTAACAGTTGCCTGGGAATTTCATTGATTATTAGAATTATTGGAATTTTCAGTTCTAATCCGCAGAGTATTAACAGTTGCTGGGGAATTTCATTGCTTATTCTGGCTGGCCCAGAGTAATCAGTCTGACTCTGGAGCCTGTATAATTGTTGGGCTTAATATTAATCAAAACCAGAATTTGTTTAGGAAGAATGAAGGGGAAACTATTTATATGGACAACCAACAGGGCCAGTCCAGGAATGCTGGTTTCCTTTGTGTCCTTTCCTTGACTTTATGGCCCACATTGTAGGTAACGTAACAACTTACAGTTACTTAAGTATTTCTTCTGCCCTAGTCTCCAGCACAACTGATTACCTAAAGATATTTCATGAGGCACCCTTTCTTAGACTATTTCCCACTGAAATTTTATTTGGCCTAACAATTCCACATCAGTGAGTTTTGAGTTCATACTGCCTAATATTTCCTGGCAATCCATCCATTTGATCAATTAAAACAAATTGATTTTGAAGGCATGTGGCATGAGTCCAAATCCCAAAGTTACCTTGATACAGTTTATTTATGAATAAATACTTTCCTTTTTGGAGAAATTTTCTTTAACTTCCAATAAGATGATTTCTTCAAATATATGCCGTTACAGGACACTGTTTCTGGTTTTCGCCATTGTTTTTCCACCAGCAAACCTTATCGAGATTTCCTTCAGCAGGTTGCTCTGTTGACTGATTGACAAGTGGGATTGAAAAAGCCAGCTAGGTATTGAGTTGAAAGGGCCCTCGGTCATCTGCACGTCTGTAGCCTAGGTGGTTGTGTTGTTAGAACTGTGCCACTGGGGGCATGACTTAACTTATTTATTTATATTTTTTTTGAGACAGAGTCTTGTTCTGTCACCTAGGCTGGAGTGCAGTGGCACGATCTTGGCTCACTGCAAGCTCCACCTCCTAGGTTCACGCCATTCTCCTGCCTCAGCCTCCCGAGTAGCTGGGACTGCAGGCTCCCGCCACCATGCCCGGCTAATTTTTTATATTTTTAGTAGAGATGGGGTTTCACCGTGTTAGCCAGGATGGTCTCGATCTCCTGACCTCGTAATCCACTTGCCTTGACCTCCCAAAGTGCTGAGATTACAGGCATGAGCCACCACACCCGGCCCAATAACTTCTAAAAATTGGGAAAGCTAAAACTTCATATTTGCCAGGAACTGAATATTTAATGAGGAAACATTTCATCTAAGTAACTGGAATTTCTGGCTTTCATTGGTTTTTTGGTATTGTTGGTTACTGAAACTAGCATTGGAAAAACCCTGCTTCATATCTTGCTTCATAGAAAAACGAAATCCAGTTAGCACTATTAGGTATTGCCATTTAAGTTAGTTGGTCACCCTGCACACTCTTAGAACTTGAACTTGTTTGCAAGGTGACTGGGTGACTGACATAGGCCTGAGGTGGCACATGAGGCTAACTCTTCCACCAGAAGTCTGTGATATTTACGTAAATATGACTTGGTTATGGTACACTCTGTGGACTGCAAGAGATTGCCACTGAAAGATAGCCATGTACATTTTCATTAGTCCTCTTATCAGTCCTTTTCTGTCTCAGGAATTCTTTTTTTTTTTTTTTTTTTTGATGGAGTCTTGTTCTGTTGCCCAGGATGGAGTGCAGTGGCACAATCCCGGCTCACTGCAACCTCAGCTTCCCGGGTTCAAGCAATTCTCCTGCCTCAGCCTCCCAAGTAGCTGGGATTACAGGTGTGCAACACCATGCTCGACTAATTTTTGTATATTTAGTAGAGATGGGGTTTCACCATGCTGGCCAGGCAGGTCTTGAACTCCTGACCTCAGGTGATCTACCCGCCTCGGCCTCCCAAAGTGCCGGGATTACAGGCATGAGCCTCCACACCTGGCCCTGTCTCAGAAATTCTATCAGTGGTTTTCACTTTTTCCCCTTCTGAGGTTTCCCTCAAAGAAAAAGAATTTTCAAGGATTGAATGAGAAACTTGAAAAGCCAAAAAGATGGAGAGCGTGTTTAAGGTAACAGTACTAAGGTGTTTATTGACGGTTGTGAAGGGGCCTATGAAACACGGCCATCTAACAGTGGAGGTCACATGCTTCTTGTATTCTGATCACAACTTGGTGTTCCTCGCCTGTGGCAATAAGCCCGGGTATGACTTTTCTGTCTTTGGAGCCTGAATGAAGTGAAGACTTACTCTTTGTGGTCTAATTAGATTTTGAAGGCATGTGGCATGAGTCCAAATCCCAAAGTTAGCTTGATACAGTTTATTTATGAAAACTTGCTCCAACTGAGAAGAATTCATATTGGACAAGATCTCACTTGCCAGGGCAGACATTTTTTCTCTAAGTATATATTTGGAGTGTATCTGAAGATGTAGACTCTCAGTCCACCCCACTTACACTCACAGATCTGTGGGCGAGTATTGAGCAGGAATGTGACAGATATTATATGGGGCTTCTTTTGGTGCTACCTGCTACTAAGCTATGTTAGTATCAGCTGTGAGACAAATGCTTTGTAATGAAGCACATTTATCCTGTGTCTGCTTTCTGTCTTCTTCTAATCAGAGAATCAGAGGTGAATTTTTAAAGAAATCTTTCGTGGCCCAACCAGAAAGATGTAATTAAAAACAGTTGGAAAAAAAATTGAAATTTATTGCTATTTTTCCTTTTTCTTTTAAAATTTTTCTTTCTTTTTTCTTTTTTTTTTTTTTTCCTTTTCTTTTCGAGACAAGGTCTCTGTTGCTCAGGCTGGAGTGTGATCGTGGTTCACTGCAGCCTTCAACTACTAGGCTCAAGCGATCCTCCCACCGCAGCCTTCTGAGTAACTAGGACTACAGATGCACCATGCTTGACTAATTAAAAAAATTTTTTTTTAATTTTGTTTTAAATTTTATGTTAAACTATGTTGCCCAGGATGGGCTCTAACTCCTAGCCTCAAGCAGTCCTCCTGCCTTTGCCTCCCAAAGTGCTGGGTTTATAGATATGAGCTACTGTGCCCAACCTACTCTTCCTTTTTAAAATCACTATTATTTCTTTGTAGTGAACTTATGTATGAGGAGGTTTGTAATTTAAACTAATAGTCTAGTCTTCAGCTCTATAAGTAAATACAAAACCATATGGTATTTTGGTGATTTGGGTAAGTATTCCTCCCTCGTTAGCTTTGAATCAAATAATATGTTGTCTAGTTCATTCAGGGAGCTCACTGAGTGCTCATTGTGGTCTGGTACGGTGGGCAGTGCTGGCAAGACAGAGAAGAAAGTATAACACAGAGAGAGCTATGTATACACCAGATTTTAATGCATGTGATAAAGCTGATAGGTCTGTGCTTTGTACTCTGGCAGTCAAGGAAGTTTCCATTTACTCTGGTGGGCAAATCTGGGTAAGTTTTACAGAGAAGGTGCCCATGAGTTTTGTGTTTACAAGTTTGCTCCGTAAAGGTTGGGAACAGGCAGTCTAGGCAGATGTCCAGCAGGAGAGAACAATGGGGAGGCGTGTGCACTGGGTGTAGCAAGTGGGTGCTGTGATGCTAGAGATGGCTGGGAATGGTAGGAGCCTGGAGACTGGCTCGGGAGTTTAGGGCTTTATTCTGTATGGGAAAGGAGCCATTGAAAATGTTTAAACAAGACAGTGACTTGCAATAAAAGTGTTATTCTTCCCCAAAACCACATGCTTTTCCCCCATGAAACCCAGCAAGATTCATTAAAGTAAGAAACAAAAAGTGGCCGTGTCTGTTTCTCAAGCACAATTTATTTTCCCTTTCCTTTTTCTTTCTCTGTATTATTTAGTGTAAAGATTATCAGGAGTCAACAAAGCTCGTGACTTTTTCCCCCAAGGCATTGTATTGTATCGTACGTTATTTGGCAGATGTTGGAATAATGAATGCTACTTTCCTTGCGTTCATTTATTGGTCAGCCAACCGTTGCATTTTTCACAGTCCTTTCCCTCAAGGAAATTAAACTGTTATTTTTATCTTTAAATCTGTATGTTTATCTGTTTTCAAACACTAGAAAGTCTCAAGAATGTGTTAGTCTTATTTGACACTTCTTTTGGTTAAAAAAAATCAAATTGTCTCTATTTTCTAGGCTTACCAAGAGACTAAAGAGTGAATCCCTGAAATCCGACTTTACAATAGATTTAAAACATGAGGTATGTCATGTTTCGTTTGATTAAAAGTCCTAGTAATCAAGAATTCACGTCCTTCGATGTAAAAGGTGTTTTGCATTCCCTAATCGTGTAGTTTCCCCACCCACATCTACTCCCCACAGAAATAATTTCACAACACTCCAGTGAATTAGTTGCTTGTATTTTAAGCTCATTTCAGTTATGTAGGTGAAGACAGAACAGTGAAAAAGGTTGCATCTTGTGATTCATGATTCTTTACTTTTAAGCTAGATGGATGGGTCCAGAGGTAGATTTCTAAAAACATGCAAAAATGTCATTAGAAGTACTCTGCTCTTACGTGGTGCTTCGGTTGTACATATGCCAGTATGGATTAAATGATCATGCCCCCCCCACGCCCAATTCATACCTTGAAACCTGAGCGCCAGTGAAATGGTCTTTGGAAGTAGACCTGTGGGAGGTGACAGGGGCATGAGAGTGGAGCCCTCATGAATGGGACTGGCACTTTTATAAAAGAGGCCCCAGGGAGCTTCCTTGCCCTTTCTGCCATGTGAGGACACAGCTAGAAGGTGCCATCCATGAACCAGGAAGCAGGCCCTCACCACTGAATCTGCCAGTCCCCTTATCTTAGACTTCCTAGCCCCTAGAACTGTGAGAAATAAATTTATTGTTTAGACGCCACTCAGTCTATGGACATTCCTTTTCCCCCCACCCTCCAGTTTGAAAATCTTTAGCTTTAAACCAGATAGCAAATTTACCTTGATGTTGATTGTAATTACTGATATATTTGATTTCTATCACTTTATTTTGTGCCCCTCTCCTTATTTTCTATTTTTCTTTTCTTTCTTTTTTTTTTTTTTTTTTGAGACGGAGTCTCACTCTGTCACCCAGGCTGGAGTGCAGTGGCGCCATCTCAGCTCACTGCAACCTCCTCCTCCTGGGTTCAAGCAGTTCTCTGCCTCAGCCTCCTGAGTAACTGGGATTACAGGCGCCTGCCACCACGCCCGGCTAATTTTTTTTGTATTTTTAGTAGAGACAGGGTTTCACCATCTTAGCCAGGCTGGTGTTGAACTCCTGACCTCGTAATCTGCCCACCTCGGCCTCCCAAAGTGCTGGGATTACAGGAGTGAGCCACCGTGTCCAGCCCCTCTACTTTTCTATTTTAAAGTTCCTTGTCTTCTTATTTATTTATTTATTTATTTATTAGTCCATATTTTTTCTTGTCTGCTATTTTAGAAGTTCAATCTGTCTGTACTTTACTGGTTATTTTAAATATTTTAACATGCATTCTTAACCTAACAATGGTTTATTAATTAACAGCGAGAAAATTTGAGGGCCTTAGGATACTTTAACTCTGATTATCCCACTCCCAACTTATATGCAATTGTTGTTCAATGTATTTGTCTCTTTTTCTTTTTACCCTGGAAACTTAGATATTATCATTATTTTATGCAGTTAACATTGGTATTAACTCGTCATATATTTGCCATTGTTTTTGCTTATCATTCCATCTTGTGTCTTACGCCTTCCAATTGAATCATTTTTATTCCTCCTGAAGTGTATCCTTTAGAATTTCTTTTAGTGAGGTGGTAAATTCTCTCAATATTTTTTCTTTAACAATATTTATTTCAACTTTGTTTTTGAAGCATACTTACATCATGTAGATGATTCTAGGTTGCCAGTCATTTTCTGTCATCACAAGTTTTATTGAATTCTTTTTCTTTCTTTTTTTCTTTTTTTTTTTTTTTCTGAGATAGAGTCTCTCTTATTCTGTCACCCAGGCTGGAGTGCAGTGGTGTGATCTCAGTTCACTGCAACCTCCGTCTCCTGAGTTCAAGCAATTCTTCCGCCTGGGACTCCTGAGTAACTGGGTCTACAGGTGTGCACCACCAGGACCAGCTAATTTTTGTATTTTTAAGTAAAGATGGGGTTTCACCATATTGGACAGGCTGGTCTCAAACTCCTGACCTGACTCCAAGATCAGGCCTCCCAAAGTGCTGGGATTACAGGCGTCAGCCACCACACCCAGCCTCAGTTATTTTTCAGATGTGCTTACTTATTTTGTGTAATCTTTTTAAAATAATCTTTTCTCATGTTTTAAAGTTTTCCTTTATAAAAATATATTAAGCATAGTAATTTTATAATCTGTTTGATAATTCTGATATCTGAAGTTTTTTGAGTCTGATTAAATTATGTCTGCTGGCACTTGTTCATTATCTTATTTCTTTTTTGTGTGTGATTTTTTTTTTTTCCTCTGAGTGATTGTTCTGTAAGCACCCTTGTTCCTTTAGAAAAATCCCCTGAGCCTTCTATTAAGGTTGTGGTTCCTTAGTAAGGATTTACATTAGCTTCTGCCTGTTGCTAATGAGTTATACTGACTTGAGATAATTTAGATTATCAGTTTGACATGTTTTGGGACCTCATAGTGGCACAATTTAAGGAGGCCTGGCTTTTGGTTACAAAATCTAAGAGGAGATTTAGCGATGATTCTTTTCCCTCTGTTTAGACCCGTGGTCCTAGCTTTATGTATGGGATTGCTGTTAGTCACACCCCACCTTGGGTGGGTCATAGCCTTCAGTCTCTTCACTCCTATCAGAAACTCAGCCTTGCCAGAGGTCAGCTGATACCTACTAGGGAAAACTACCCTTGGTGCCCTTTTTTCCCCAGGATCTCACTTTCCCATTTTTGTTCTCACAGATTCCACATTTTTGTGCCAACTTAGCAATACATTTAAATATTTAAGGGCATTTTACCCAGCATTTTTAGATGTTTTAAGCAAGCTGAGTATTCGGGGTATGTAATTACCATACTAAGGAAACTGGAGCCGTAATAATATTTTCTTACATCTCTCTGTGATGTTGTAGAATGTGTTCTTTCCTAAAACTGCATACCTTGGAATTTTTTGGCGGTCAGAATATTGATTCATAGTTAATTGCTTATTGTTAGTAATAGAATACATTTATTCACATGGAATTGTCATTTTTTTAAGTTTAAAAAGTCCCGTTGAATACTGACAAATTGATATGGTTCAACCTACTCTCTATGGAAGGTGTCTTCTGCTTTCCCTTGAGATCTTTTGTCCCTTCTTTTACTTGTGTTGACTGAGTTCTTTCGTCACTGCCTGTCTCCTGTCTTGCGGCAGATTGCCCTCTACATCTGGGACAAAGGCGGAGGACCTCCCCTGACCCCAGTGCCTGAGTTTTGTACAGATGACGTGGACTTCTACTGTGCTACCACGTTCCATTCTTTTCTACCACTTTGTGTAAGTAACAGAAGAAAAACTTCTTTGCATATCAAAGGAAAAATTTAGATGCTGTGCATAATGTCATCCTAGCACTTTAAAATAAATTTTAGATTCAGGGCATTCATGTGCAAGTTTGTTACCAAGGGTATGTTGCGTGATGCTAAGGTTTGGGCTTCTACTGATTCTGTCACCCAAATAGTGAACATGGTACCCAATAGGAAGTTTTCAAACCTTGGTCTTCTTCCTTCCTCACCTTTTTAGAGTCCCCAATGTCTGTTGTTCCTATTTTTGTTTGTGTGTACCCAGTGTTGAGCTCCCACTTGTAAGTGAAAACATGCATGCAGTATTTGGTTTTCTGTTTCTGCATTAATTCGCGTAGGATAGTGGCCCCCAGCTGCATCCATGTTGCTGCAAGTACATTATTTCATTCTTTCTTATGGCTGCATAGTATTCCTTGGTGTATCTGTACCACATTTTCTTTATTCAATCCACCATTAATGGGCACCTTCACTGATTCCATGTCTTTGCTATTGTGACTAGTGCTGCACTAGCACCTACATCTAAAAAGAAAATCAACATTTTCCCTGTGCCGGGTAAGAACTATATATCATGACTCTAGTAATAACAGTCATACAAGGTTAGTATTATTGTAACTCCATCTTACAAATGAGAAGAGAGAGGCGCAGAGAAGCCAAGTGCTTGTTTATGACTACGTAGCTAGTAGGGAGGGAAGCAAGGGTTCTGACGGGCTCCCCTTTATCCAGAGCCTTTGTGAAGGACTGCCCATCATAGTGCTTTAGGGTTAGTGTGCCCACAGTCATTTCTCTTGTTGATGATGTAGGATGCATTGATTGGAATTTCTGTTCCATTTCCTGGAAAGGCCATTTCCAGTACTTTCTGTGACACCTAAGCCTTCTCCACAAGCCTGCACCCTTTACTGTCTCAACAGGTGGCTCTGCCTTTCATCTCACTGACAGCCATCCAGAACTTTCAGAATGAATTCACTTGTGTTGGCAGACCCAAGGTCCAGCCCCAGTATGAGCCTGGAGACCCTGACACTCACTAGGTTGTTAACTGCTTTTCTCATAAGAAAAAATATGTTCACCAACCTCAAATGTTGTCGTTATTCTCAAGTCAGTCAAGTCTGTGTGTGCCATTTTAAGAGATGAATACATAGACACACACACACACACACACACACACACAGAGTGCAGCACTGAGAGAGAATCTGTAATGTGTTTGCAGTTCCAGAGGCGGGGACCAGACACACACACACACACACACACACACACACACACACACACACTCTGCAGCTCCAGTTCCAGAGGCGGGGACCAGACACACACACACACACACACACACACTCTCACTCTGCAGCACTGAGAGAGAATCTGTAATGTGTTTGCAGTTCCAGAGGCGGGGACCAGTCTTTCCAGGCAGAATGCTTGCTTGCTCTTTCAGTGCTCTCCTAGTGCCTTGAGTGACATGACAAAGCTGTGGTTAGATGTCACTGTAAACCAGCCCCAAATTATGTAGGAGTCATGATTGAATATGATTGCAGGCCTAAGACAGGTAATAAAGGGGTCAGGAAGGGCTTGGGTGTGCCTTGTTGACAGATCCCTCTTGGTGCTCCCTTTCATCTGTGTGATCATCCTGGGCTCCAGGACTGCCCCCACCCCACCTTCACCAGGTGTTTGAAGGAATCCTACCTTTGGCAGAGGAGAAAACATCCTTAGCCTAGACTTCGGTCACCAGTAAAGAGGCTGCTGTAAAAATGTTTTCAACATTAAAGTAAGGCCAGGCCCAGAAAAGGGCAACATCTCTTATTTTACACTAAAAAATCCTCCTATTTCTCTCTTTTTGTCAAAATCTTCACCAGCTGGAGAAAGGAAATGAGAGATAACTAACATTTACTGGTCACTTACTATGTCCTTAAAAAATTATAGTAATAATAGCAGCCTTGTGGTGGTTATTATTATTTTTTTTCTAAACAAGCCGACTGAAATTCTGAGAGCTTAAGAAACTTGTTAAGGGGATGCACAGTCCATGCACGGTGGAGCATGCAGGTCCAGGGCTGGCTGACAGAAAGGCTGTATTGTCAGCTGCCCTATGTTTCCATTTCTCCCCTAAAACTTCGTCCCGGATATGTTTGATATCCTTGACATTGGTTAATTTGAACTCTAGAGCATGTGAGATCTAATGTGGGTGTGAAGTTAACGCTGACTCACATATGCATATATTTTTTCTTTTCTTTTTTTTTAGGGAAAGCCAGTGAAGAAGGAGGATATTTTTGTTGCAGTAAAAACATGCAAGAAATTTCATGGTGACAGAAGTATGTTTTGGGTTATTCATTTTATCGAACGCTAAAATCCAAACTACCTTTTAAAAAAAGTACGAATGAATTCTTGAGTGTAAATTCAGGAAAGGGATAATGACAATCCGGATGTTGAAGTGAAAGCAGTTATTTAATCAATATTCCTCATTGCACCATTTCAATCACCAAGATCAATTAGGAAGGAGAATTTTGTACTGAAACATGAGTGGTCGTAGCCGATACTGTTTCTAGCAGTATTTTAAATTGGAAATGGAAAAGCTCGGTGTGGCAGTCTTGGAGACTGTGTGACAAACAATCCATTTTGTCAAACAACGTATTAGGTTCAAGCAACATATTAGGTCTGTGCGCAGTCTCTAAACGGGATGAAGAATGTCAAGAGGGGATTTCAAGGTAACAGCATGCCAACAAGGAATAGAGACTTTTTCTTTTTTTTTCAATTTATTTCAAATGCTTACCTTGGAACTTGTTAGTTAAGAGATGTATTTGCTCATGAGTAGATAATATTGGAGAAGAAGAAAAAGCCGCTGTACAAACAGTGAATCTCTTCTTAAGGAAATCCTGGCATGCAGATTAATGTTGTTTTTATTCAGGTTTTTGATGTCATTACAGAATTCTGCTAAGTTGTGATGATAATGTAAAAAAAAAAAAGCCCATCCTAAATATAAATAGACATAATTTCTCTCTTTTTGCACCTTATTTCAAGCAACACTTTTCTGAAATTGAAAATTAGGCAGTCTTTTGCATTTTCTAATTTTAGTGCATATTTTATTTTTTTTTTTCTGATGAAAAGACTGTCGATTTCACCAAGAATGTGATATTTATGTAGGAGAGATTTCTAAACCAACTGTCATTTTCATGGGATTGGAACTACTGAGGAAGTTCATTTATATATTTCATGTGATAATATGAGACATACAAATTATATTTTAAAGGGGAAGATGTTTTCCAAATAAAATAATATTGTAATTTGAGATTGTAGTATTGTCTAAGACATCAACATCAATTAAAATCCAGCTATAATCAATTATATCTTAAAAATACATTAACTATAAACCTTCGTATTTGCCTAAAATAGCCACATTAAATTCCAAATCCTATTAAATCAGCCTAAGTGAATATATACATTTGTTACACAACGAGTCCTAAGATACTATGAAGAATCAGTATAGCAGTTACAATTTTCTATCATAAATTTAACCGAAATTTAATATCCTTTTTACTTTTTTCATAATATGGAAGGGTTTTTTGGGATTATTTTGACAAATGCCTTCTTTAAATAGGTATTGGGGAAATGAACTATACTGCTTTTTGTTTTATTTCTTTTACAGCAAACAGGAACTGTTTGAGTTGATTTAATTGACCTTGAAGCTACACTTGGAGTAGTGATTATTTTCACAATATGAATGTTAAGGATGGTGGTGCTGGTACTTTTTCTTTGAAACACATTTTTCAGGTCACAGTGACGCAGTAAAATTAGGGACACTCCCTTTTGTATTTTTTATATTCTACAGAAATGAAAAAAAATAGTTTGTTAATTTTGATTTAGTAATTTTGAATCTAGTTTACTGCTTTCTTATTTTGTGTAAGTTTGAGATACTCTTTTTAGATATTCATGGAATCCTTTTCTATTTGAATTTTGACTCAAAAGTCTTTAAAAATTACAAAATCTTAAAAGCCTGCTAGGAGCATTAGAAACAAACCTTCCAAAGCCGGATACATTGATTTACTGCTGTTAATTTGAATCTGGTATCATTGAAGCATGAGGCCTAAAATATATCATGAAGTTTTCATATTTGGGTTTCTGTGGTAAACCATTTTGCAACTTGGATATGTTTGTTTGAAAAGATAGTCTAAGGCAACAGGATTTCAGTGACTTTGAAGTCCATTTTGCATGACTTCATGTAGCCTGCCAGGCCACTGGGCTCTGCCCCTTATTTTAGAAGCCTAGTCCAGCCACCAGTTGGCCCGAAGAGTTATCCAGTAATATCGGTTACAAGGATAATACCACACTAACTGCTTCTAACTGCTAATATTTTTTACATTTTCTGGTGTGGTTTTCACATATGTTCTATCATCTAATTTCATGTTGACACTTCCTTGTGATATGATAATTATTGTTATTCACTTGTTGTAGAAAAAACTGAGTATGGAATGATACACAACTGGCCCAGTTTCTTGTATCTTATTGAGTAGCAGAGCCAAGAACTTAGGTTTTCTGGCTCCTAAATCCCACTTTTTTTTCTACCCCAGCACAGCTATACTGTCATCTCCTTGGATGTATTACAAACTCAATACTTGATAAATAGTCTTTGGTGTTCACATTGATGTCCTGCTACGCTCAAGGTCAGTTTTGACTTGGCCAGAAGCTGCGAAAGTAGGCTTTCCATTTTTAGTAGCAATGGGTATGGCAAGGAATTGAAACCCACACAGGATCTGAAATACAAATTGAGCTGAGAATTTAAGACTGCCACTCCTGTCTAAGCATGTCACTGCTATAGTCAAGCGGAACACATGGTCTGGGGTGTTGGGTTTTTTTTGTTTTTTTTTTCATTTTCCTTTCCCTGTGCGCTCTATGGTAGAAATACTTTAGTCATAAAGGCCAAATGATGAAGGAAAAAAAATCTAGAGAAACTGTGCTTGTCTTTGCCACGTTGAGAGTGGGCTGTACTGTTACTTGTGGGCACAGTGTCCCCTGGCACTGAGTGGTGGTGGCCCCCACTCCTGGCTCATTATAGTGTTGGTTCCCTTCCGGGATGAGAAGGAGAGACAGAACGTGTTGTGTTCAAGGCCCTAGTCACAGCAAGGGAAAATACAGATTGCATTTATTTTTTATACTCTCATGGAAGAACTGGTAATAAAACCAAGTTTCAAAATGAAAAGAAGTATTTTAAATATTGTACTTTCTTTGCTCAACAATGACACATTTATGTAATTGCTTTTGTCTGGATTCTGACTTAAGTAAAACAGCATTCTTAGAACACAGAGCAAAACTATATTCTGTCTTTTGACTCAAGGAAGTAATCCATATTGACATAGTTGAAACAGCAACACCCTCTGAGAGGCAAGCATTTAGTAGGGTTTTAAAGAAACTTGGGAACGATTACATAAGGTGATGAATTGGGCATAGCATGTAAAATGATATTTAAGCAAGGAAATGATCTCTGATGTTTTAATATTCAGCTTGATTGCTTCGTCTTGGGTTCTGTGTTTCCCACTGTGGGACCTGAGCTGTCAGAAAACCTTAAGAATTTTCTTTGGATCATTTTGCCATGCAGTTTGCGTGCATGTCTCATGTACCCCGTGGCAGCCACTGGTTTTGTTCATCAAATGGTGGGTGGTGGGACACTCTCCTGCAGTCTGCCTCTAATTAAAGAGGTTAAATTGCCGTTTGCTCAGCCTTTAGTTCCTTTCCATAGCTTCCTGAGCTCTTAAAAATTAGCACTATATTCCTTTCAGATTGAAAAAAAAAAACTGTTTGCTATCTTTACTGCTGTCATCTTATCTAGAGGCAAATCTGAACAAACTGATTGAAAGGGGTGTTAGGAGGCTGGTGTTCTCTCTGAAGAGGCTTACACGTACTGTGGTACAATCTGCTTACTTAAAAGGCGAGGCTTGAATTAGAATACAGCAGATAGAAGGCCAGACTCTAATCAAATGAGGTGATTAGATCAATGACTGAAGAGAGGAGAGGAGTCAGGTGTTGCCTTTCCCTGGCTGTTGAACAGCTCATGTTCCAGATGGCCCTACAATATTGTGTTAGGTCATCCAGGAGGGATACTTTTCAGGCTTAGGTACACCTTAGTCTTTAAAATGAGGAATTAGAACACACTCGTGTGTGTGTCCCTAATCTGCTCCTGAGAAGTGCAATCAGGGTCTGATTTTGTGGCCACTGACTTGCATACTGAGACAAAAGGGCCATCTGCAAGCTGAAAATAGTGGATTCCTTAAAATAAAAACTATTCACATTCGATGGTGTGGTAGTTTTAATAAAATGTTCAAGTGTCAAGTTCATTTTCATTTATAACCTGAGACAGCTTTACAAGTCACTTCCCTGGGGGTAAAAATGCATGTTCTGTCCTCACAGTGAGACACATCTTCTGCTTAGAGACTAGAAAGCTCTAAGAAAGATTTATGCCATCTGTGCAGCTGGCATTTTTATAGTAAATTTTTTTTACTTTGCTCCAAGTTTAAGTTATCTCGTGACAAACTTTCTTGAAGGAGGCATTCACTATTATTATGTGATAGGAAGTATGCTTCTTTATTGAAAAGGAGATAATGTGTCAGGTAACTTATTAAAGTATTTTCTCAAAGTTTAATATCTTTAGGAATACAGTGCCTCAATACAATATAAAATATTTTGTAAACAATAGAATGAATTCATTTTAGAATTTAAATGATGCTAATAAAATAGGCCATTATTTTAAAAGTTTAATTTAGAATCAACCGTGGTTGAAAATAAAGCCTTAAGCTGTTTTTTTTGGAAGACTTTAAATCCTTTACGGCTAAGAGATATGACAGACACATGGAGGTTGTATTGACAAGGGGAGAGATGTACAAACTGTTGAATGCTTTAGGTGTTATAGAATCATAATATCTCAGTATATTTAAATGGTTGGCTTGTTTTAAAATGATTAATCAAAGGCTGAATTGCCTTTATGAATAAAACCTTCCTTTAACAAGTTTCCACAAATAATCCTGGGCCTTTTATTGAAATGCCTACAACATTCAGTCCTCATTCAACTATTTATTGAGTACCTACTATGTACTAGGCACTGTGCCACGTGTTGGGAAATGAGTCATACACACATTAACTCTTACCTTTAGTGTAATTACTTTTTTTTTTTTTGAGACGGAGTCTTGCTGTGTTGCCCAGGCTGGAGTGCAGTGGCCGAATCTCAGCTCACTGCAAGCTCTGCCTCCTGGGTTTACACCATTCTCCTGCCTCAGCCTCCCAAGTAGCTGGGACTATAGGCGCCCGCCACCTCGCCCAGCTAGTTTTTTTTATTTTTTAGTAGAGTTGGGGTTTCACAGTGTTAGCCAAGATGGTCTCCATCTCCTGACCTCGTGATCTGCCCGCCTCGGCCTCCCAAAGTGCTGGGATTACAGGCTTGAGCCACCGCGCCCGGCCCTTTAGTGTAATTTCTGTTTTACCTGTTTCAAAGTAAAAGAGAAAGCAAAACTGCTAATTCACCCTTGATTTTGATTTTAATTTTATTTAAATCCGTTAATTGAGAAGAAACACCTGTGCTGTTTAATAAACCTATTAGAGCAAAAAAGGACTGAAGGCCTAAAGGCTGAGGAAATTGAAAGCAAAATTCACACAGCCTGCAGGGCCCTTGCTGGGGGACTGAGGAAGGTTCTTGACCTTTCGTCACAGCTTCTTCCAGCATTATGCAGCGGAGGATATTTTACCCAGCAGTGTGAACTTTTAGTGGCTGCAAGCTGCAGGGAGCCCTTTCTGGGGTAAGTTCTGTTGCTTATTATATGCAAAGCAGTGCCAAGGTTAACATTTTTGTTGTGCTGAGATTTGGAAGTAGAACAGAGTAAAATTTTTTAAACTTTCTTTTTTCCTTTTTTTGTCCCCCAGTAGTCCTATCTATTATTTAGTACATCTTTGACCATTTTGACATGTAGAAACCTTTAGAACTATCTGCTTTTTTATGGTTGTGGAAAAATTATATTTTAATATATGAAAATAATATTTAACTGGTAATTTGGTAATAATTTAGTAGATGTGCAGAACTCAGTTTTTTTTTTTTTTTTAAAGCCAATGAATGAGAGATTATGAAATGATGCACTTTCGTATTTTCTATTTAAGGGCCGTCTGAACTGGACTCAGAATTTGCTTACTTACTAGCTAAACACTTAAATTTTACATTGAAACATCAGTTTTTGCATTTATTTCTATTTGACTTGGGAACAGGGGAAAGATACATGGTCTGATAAAGCTTCTCAAAAGTTAAGTGAAGATTTGGTTCATCAGAGTTTTGATTCTTAAATTAACAGTATATAATATCTAAATGATTTTTTTCTATTGAAAAAACAAGAAACCACTTTTTAAAATTCAGAGATGCATAGGCAGTAATTTGTTTTTTAAGTATAGAAGAAAATAATTACTTGGTCAGGTGAATTAATATCAAGTAGTGGTAAGGCTCTATGTCAGGTATGCAGACAGAGCTATCTTTGAGCATCCAAAGCAAAAATACAGAAAGCCAGGACAGCTTTCTGTTGTGTTTGTATTAAAACATTTAGCTGCTAATGATAGAATTTTAAAGCCTGTAGTAGTTTTGTATGTTAATACTTCCACATTTTTCAAAAGTACAACATCGTAATATCAGTCATCATATGCAGTGATTCTTATTTGGCAACCCTTTGTAGGGTTGGGTAGTTCTTTAGAATCTTTGGGTGGGGACATGCATAGTTTGCAAAGGTCTTCCCATGCTCCATGGTAAGAGGGATGGATTTTCTCTTACCATGCTCCATGGTAAAAGAAAAATTAGTTAACATTAATGTAAACACAATAGCATAATCAAACTAGAAAATTTGTCACTATATGGAAGTAAGTGCATTCATCACCAGGAATGAGAAATGCTATACTCTAGAGAATGTTGAAAATGCTTCGGCCGGGCGCGGTGGCTCAACTCTGTAATCCCAGCGCTTTGGGAGGCCGAGATGGGCGGATCACAAGGTCAGGAGATCAAGACCATCCTGGCTAACACGGTGAAACCCCGTCTCTACTAAAAAATACAAAAATCTAGCCGGGCGAGGTGGCGGGCGCCTGTAGTCCCAGCTACTCGGGAGGCTGAGGCAGGAGAATGGCGTAAACCCGGGAGGCGGAGCTTGCAGTGAGCCGAGATCCCACCACTGCACTCCAGCCTGGGTGACCGAGCCAGACTCAAAAAAAAAAAAAAAAAAAAAAAAGAAAATGCTTCAAGAAGAGGGTTTTAGTCAACAACGTTGGCATTTCTCAGGATTGGGAGCAAGCAACTCTTGGAACACCTGAACAACAAATAATGTTTCTCTTCCTTTGTAGATGATTATACTGCCATTTTGAGTTTTTAAGCTTCCTTGTGTAACTGTGCCGGTGATTGTCATCTCTGTAATTTTTTCAGTACCTATTGTTAAGCAGACTTGGGAGAGCCAAACAAGTCTCATTGAATACTATAGTGACTATACTGAAAATTCCATTCCTACTGTGGATTTGGGAATTCCTAATACAGATAGAGGTGAGTCCATAATTCTTACTAGTCTCCTTATTAAACACCCCCATTCTGTAAATACAGTAAATTAGGTTAGGATAAAAATGAAATACTTTGTAAGTGCTATAATTTTTGCCTCATATTAGTTTTTTTCCCTTCTTCCCTCACGGATATAGATTGGTTCTTTCAAACTAAGGGCTTTATAGTACAGAGTGTTGCAGGTGTTTAGTAGACTGCATCCTATAATTGAGCACATGATAGTTCCAACAGAATTTAACAATATATTTTTCATACCTTCATAATTCTTTGTGGTCATGATGGGGTGCTTAAAGTTGATTTGTCATATTCCCACACAAAGCTTCTATCCTTGTCAGTATTATAGTCTAGTTCACATATTATATTACCTGTGAGTGCCACCTAATCACATTCTACACTAGTTATATGTAGAATAAACTCTATTCTATATGTTAAGATTTTAATTAGTAAATTGTTAGAAATAAACCTGCTTTTCTCTTCAAATTGCAGGCTTTCTAATTAAAAACACTTTTTAGGACGCAGAGAGTGGAATGGTAGACATTGGAGACTCCAGAAGGTGTGGGAAAGTAGAAGAGGGGTGAGGGTTGAGAAATTACCCACTGGGTACGATAGACACTCTTCGGGTGATGGCTTCACCAAAAGCCCAGACTTCACCACTGTGCAATATGCCCATGTTACAAAACTGCACTTGTACCTCTTAAATCTATAAAAATTTTAAAAAATTGTGTCAAAAATGGAAGTGTAAATCTGGCCACCTCATCTTCAAATAGTCTTTATTCATCTTAAGTTTTATCCAGTATTTCTGCCACCCTTTTTTCTTTATTTTTTTGTTCCCCACGCCCTTTTATGAGTAAAGAAAAGAAGTAGCAAACTGATTATGTTCTATACAATTTATCTTAATTATTTTATGTTAGTGTCACTCATAATTCTTTCATTAATATAGTACAGTGTAGAATCAGATATGCCATTTCTGTAGTTACCAGTTCTTCTGACAAGGTTAAGTGTATTACTGAGTCTGTCTGTTGCTGTTCGATTAGGAAAAACTGTTTTAGATTGGGTTTAATAATCATGTATTTACGTATACCTTCCTTATTTGATTTCTTCATTTCTAGTCTGATCTTATTGCCTATATGTATATTTGTTCTAAAAGGGATTTGAGATGGCTTTCAAACATACATATTGTAATGGTTAAAAATACACAGAGATCAAGAGTAAAGAAAATAAAGGTCAAATTGAGTGGTTTGATAGTCATTAATGTAAGTTAATATTTATTCTCCACTGTGTCACCAAATAATTAAAATGAGGGGGCATATTCCTGTTTATCAATTTGACTGCTCTTCCCAAGTGTTTTATTTTGGTCCCAGCAGTTACCATTAAAGCGTTGCAATTTATCTATTGGTATCCGAAGGACTGTTACTCTGTCTTACTCAGCACTGTATCCTTCAGTGCATATCTTAGTACCTGCCACAGTATCTGGCATATTAGAAACTTAGTGGTAGTAAATATTTACAAAATAAATAGAGGTATAAGCATCCACCTTTGCACTGCTGCTTCCCTGTGGCAGTGGTGCCTGGGGTTCTAACACCTCCTTCAGAATAAGCGTATCTAAGAAAGGATACCAGTGCTCATTGCTGTGAGTCTTAAAACTTTCTCGCCCAGACTGAAGATGCTAATTCTATCTCTGCCTCAAATTATCTGTGTGACTGTGTAATTCCACTAATCTCTCTAAGTCTCCATTTCCTCGTGTGTGAAATGAATGACTTGACTTTCATTATCTCTAAAGTTCCTACTGGTTCAATGTGTCTGTGAAAATTAGAAAGGCTATTTTTAAAAATTTTGAACTTTTAAGCTGCATGTTGGTGTGTAAGCTCTTACAACACTGCAAAACTCAAAAGAAATTAATGAATTCTGTATATTTTATAGGAAATAATACATTGTAAGTTTTTTCTTGCCTTTTTTAGGTCATTGTGGAAAGACATTTGCCATATTGGAAAGATTTCTGAATCGTAGCCAGGACAAAACAGCATGGTTAGTCATTGTGGATGATGATACATTAATAAGGTAAGGAGTCATCCTCATCCTAAATGGCTTTAAATTCTACATATATTCATATTCAAAAAACTAGATGGTACTTTTTCTGGCCAAGATGAATTAACGGGGACAGGGTTTACCCTTTTTTCTGAACCAACCCTCTAAAAGAACAAAATATATAAAACAAAGGTTTTTAAGATACTGAATATTAGGTGCAAAGGAAAATGATCTAAAAGAAACATGAAGCAAATGAGGTGAGTTCTGTGACTGCCACAGCTGACTGCCTTAAGAGAATTCCAAGTTACTGCTTAGGGAGGGAACACCAGATGGAACCTGACAGACTCTGTGGGTGGAAAAGATGGAGACCAGAGTCTCAGGAGACCAAGGCTATTAGAGTTTGCAGGACAGAGTGCCAGAGAGGGGAGAGCTGTACAGAAAGGGAGTACTGGAGATAGGTGAAGAGCCTCCTATGTATTCAGTAGAGTATTGATCAGTGCATATGTGTGAGGAAACTACCCGATGCTGGGGAAAGATCCAACCAGATTAGAGGGGATGGTTACTGACACTCACACAGGCCTGGGCTGGAAAACCCCTATTCATAAGGTATTGAAAAGAGTACGTAAAAGGGTCTTGCCTCAATAGGGGGGATAGTTAACCCTAGACTAAGCACTTTCCTAGTCCTGCCTAACATATCTGAAAAGCAAGATACAAGAAAATGAAACTGTTTCTAAGTAATAGCCTGTGTCTGAGAACGAAACTCAGGAAGACTTACAGAAGTACAAAAATAACCAACATCTAATGAAGTAAAATTCATAATGTCTGCCATCCAATCAAAAGTTGCCAGGCATATAAAGCAGCAGGAAAATACAGAAGTGAAAAAAAAATAGCTTATTGAAATGGTTTCAGAATTTATACACGGTTAGAATTAGAAGTTGTTAAGCTGTTACTATTAAATAGTTATTATACTTCTGTTCCATGTGTTCAAAAAGACATGGAATGTCTCTTAGTCTTAAATAAGTTGAAATCATACCTCTAGAGATGAAAACTACATTCTTGATTGAGGTGAAAAACCCACTGGATGGGTTTCATAGCAAATCAGACATTTAAGAAGAAAGTATCAGTGAACTTGAAGACAGTGCAATAGTAACTATCCAAAGTGAAACACCAAGATAAAAAATAATTTTAGAAAATTAACACCATCACTGAGCTGTGGGACAATTTCAGGTGGCCTTGAATATATACAATTGAAATCTCCAAAGAGAAGGGGCACATAAGTATTTAAAGAAATATTTTTCAAATTTAATGAAACTTGTAAACCCACAGATCCAAGAGTCTCAGTGAACCCCAGGCACACCATGAACACAAAAGCGGAGAACAGCCACCTCCAGGAATGCCATAATGGACACTTACGGCAGTACCCACTGCCCTGCTCTGGGCGGCTGTGGAATTGAGAACTAGCATGCTCAACCCATTGCAGCTACCTGCAACACCAACACGGACCTCTTGGGTCTCTGGGTTGCTCCACCACCACTGCTGCCATCATTCATATCATACCAGCTACTCAGGGGGCTGACGACTTGTCTACCCATCTAGCCCACTGCCCTCATTACTAGCTTCTAAGCAAGCAATTCACCTGCAGGCCCAAGAATCAACCATTCAGAACTCTGTAACACTGCAGCCAGCATAAGCTGCTCTAGGGCCTAAAAACACGCATATTCACCCTTCTGCTGCCACCACTGGGGCCCAAAGACTGACTCAGTCGGCATCCAAGTCCCCAGCAAAATTTCACAGCTTTGGCTACTAACCATACCCTAAGCCACTGAGGAAATTACATATACCGTGGACTGTGTACTATTGAAAAAGTCACACAAAGACCACGCTACAACAGCACCAAAAATGAAAGCCAAGGTGTCTTACTTAACCAACAACATATATACATCTTCAGGAAAAATATTCTCCCTACAAAAGCAATTTTTAAAAATTGGAAAAACAGTACCAGATATGCAGACATCAATGGAAGGAAACAGGAAACATGAAAAAGCAGGAAAATATGGTACCAGTAAAGGGCCACAACAATTTTCTAGGAACAGATCCCAATCAGTAAGAATTCCTTGAAATAACAGATAAAGAATTCAAAATATTGATTTTAAAGAACCTCATTGAGGTACAAGAGAAATGTGAAAACCAGTACAAAAATAAGAAAATGAATTCAAGATATGAATGAATGAGAGATATACCAAGGAGACAGATATCTTTAAAAAACCAAACAGATTCTGGAACTGAAAATTCATTAAAGAAAATACAAAATACATTTGAAAGCTTCAGTAATAGAGTAGACCAAGCAGAAGGAGGAATTTCAAAACTTGACGACAGATCTTTTGAAATAATCCAGCCAGACAAAAATAAAGAAAAAATGAAAAAGAATGAAAACAGCCCTCAAGATGTCTGGGACTACACAAAATGACCAAACTTATGAATTATCAATATTTTTGAGGGGAAAGAGAGATCAAAAAGTTTAGAAATCCTACTGAAGGAAATAAGTGATGAAAATGTCCCAAATCTAGCAAAAGAGATGTTTCGATACAGGAGATCAGTGATCTTCAGGTAAATACATTGAAAAAAGGACTTCACATGGCATATTATATTCAGAATGTTTAAATTCAAGTGAAAGAAAGATCTTTAAAATTACAAGAGCAAAAGCATCAAGTCACATATAAAGGACTAATAGTGGACTTTTCAGCAGAAACATAGGCCAAAGAGAATGAGATGGCACTTTAGCCATCGTGCTGAAAGAAAGAAAGAAAAAGAAAAAAGCTGTGAGCCAAGAATTTTATATCCTGCCGGAATAAGCCTTATAAAGGAGAAATAATCTTTCCCAGACGAGGAAATGCTGAGGGAATTTGTCACCACTAGACTGGCCCTACAGGAAGTACTCAAAGGGGTCTTGAACATGGAAACAACAGGTTGATACTATCATCCAAACACATGAAAATATAAAACTCACAGGTCTTATAAAACAGAGAATGGAATCAAATGGAAATCTGACAAAATTTCATCAAACCACAACAACAGAGAGAAAAAGAATGAATTTGTAAAACAACTAGAAGACAGTAAACAGTGTGACAGGGACAAAGCCTCAGATATCAAGATTAACCTTGGATATAACTGGATTAAATGCTTCACTTAAAAGATACAGATTGCCAGAATGGATTTTTAAAATTATTTTATTTGGCATTTTCCAATAACATTGGTAGTATTTTTTTTAATTATACTTTAAGTTCTGGGGTACATGTGCAAAATGTGCATATTTGTTACATAGGTATACATATGCCATGGTGGTTTGCTGCACTCATCAACCCGTCATCTACACTAGGTATTTCTCCTAATGCTACCCCTCTCCTAGCCCCCCACCTTCCAACAGGCCGTGGTGTGTGATGTTCCCCTCCCTGTGTCCAGGTGTTCTCATTGTTCAACTCCCACATATGACTGATAACATGCGGTGTTTGGTTTTCTGTTCCTGTGTTAGTTTGCTGAGAATGATGGTTTCCAGATTCATCCATGTCCCTGCAGAACATGAAATCATCCTTTTTTATTGCTGCATAGTATTCCATGGTGTATATGTGCCACATTTTGTTTATCCAGTCTGTCATTGATGGACATTTGGATTGGTTCCAAGTCTTTGCTATTGTGAATAGAGCTGTAATAAACATAAGTGTGCATGTGTCTTTATAGTGAAATGACTTACAGTCCTTTGGGTTTATACCCAATAATGGGATTGCTGGGTCAGATGGTATTTCTAGTTCTAGATCCTTGAGGAATCGCCACACTGTCTTCCACAATGGTTGAATTTACACTCCCACCAGCAGCATAAAAACGTTCCTATTTTTCCGCATCCTCTCCAGCATCTGTTGTTTCCTGACTTTTAATGCTTGCCATTCTAACTGCGGTGAGATTGTATCTCATTGCGGTCTTGATTTGCATTTCTCTAATGACCAGTGATGAGCTTTTTTTCATATGTTTGTTGGCCACATAAATGTCTTCTTTTGAGAAGTGTCTGTTCATATCCTTTGTCCACTTTTCAGTGGGGTTGTTTGTATTTTTCTTGTAAATTTGTTTAAGTTCTTTGTGGATTCTGGATATTAGCTCTTTGTCAGATGGATAGATTGCAAAAATTTTCTCCCATTCTGTAGGTTGCCCGTTCACTCTGATGATAGTTTCTTTTGCTATGCAGAAGCTCTTTAGTTTAGTTAGATCCTATTTGTCAATTTCGGCTTTTGTTGCCATTGCTCTTGATGTTTTAGTCATGAAGTCTTTGCCCATGCCTGTGTCCTGAATGGTATTGCCTAGGTTTTCTTCTAGGGTTTTTATGGTTTTAGGTCTTTAACTCTTTAATCCATCTTTAGTTAATTTTTGTAGAAGGTGTAAGAAGGTTTTCTGCATATGGCTAGCCAGTTTTCCCAACAGAGACTAGGATTGCAACCCCTGCTTTTTTTTTTCCTTTCCATTTTCTTGGCAAATCTTCCTCCATTCCTTTATTTTGAGCCTGTGTGTGTCTTTGCACATGAGATGGGTCTCCTGAATACAGTACACCGATGGGTCTTGACTCTTTATCCAATTTGCCAGTCTGTGTCTTTTAAATGGAGCATTTAGCCCATTTTCATTTAAGGTTAATATTGTTATGTGTGAATTTGATCCTGTCATTATGATGCTAGCTGGTTATTTTGCCAGTTAGTTGATGTAGTTTCTTCATAGTGTAGAAAGTCTTTACAATTTGGTATGTTTTTGCAGTGGCTGGTAGCGCTTTTTCCTTTCCATATGTAGTGCTTCCTTCAGGAGCTCTTGTGAGGAAGGCCTGGTGGTGGCAGAATCTCTCAGCATATGCTTGTTTGTGAAGGATATTATTTCTCTTTCACTTATGAAGTTTAGTTTGGCTGGATATGAAATTCTGGGTTGAAAATTATTTTAAGAACGTTGAATATTGACACCCACTCTCTTTTTGTGGCTTGTAGGGTTTCTGCTGAGAGATCCGCTGTTAGTCTGATGGGCTTCCCTTTGTGGGTGACCCAACCTTTCTCTCTGGCTGCCTTTAACATTTTTTCCTTCATTTCAACCTTGGTGAATCTGATTATTATGTGTCTTAGGGTTGCTCTTCCTGATGAGTATCTTTGTGGTGTTCTCTGTATTTCCTGAATTTGAATGTTAGCTTGTCTTGCTAGGTTGGGGAAGTTCTCCTGGATAATATCCTGAAGAGTTTTTTCCAACTTGGTTCCATTCTCCCCATCACTTTCAGGTACAGCAATCTAACATAGATTTAGTTTTTTCACATAGTCCCATATTTCTTAGAGGCTTTGTTTGTTTTTCATTCTTTTTTCTCTAATCTTGTCTTCACGCTTTATTTCAGTAAGCTGGTCTTCAATCTCTGCTATCCTTTCTTCCACTTGATGGATTAGGCCATTGATACTTGTGTATGCTTCACGAAGTTCTCATGCTCTGTTTTTCAGCTCCATCAGGTTATTTATGTTCCTCTCTAAACTGGTTATTCTAGTTAGCAGTTCCTCTGTTTTTTTAAAGTTCTTAGCTTCCTTGCATTGGATTAGAACATGCTCCTTTAGCTTGGAGGAGTTTGTTATTACCCACCTTCTGAAGTCTACTTCTGTCAATTCGTCAAACTCATTCTCTGTCCAGTTTTGTTCCCTTGCTGGCGAGGAGTTGTTATCCTTGGGAGGAGAAGAGGCATTCTGGTTGTTTTTGGAATTTTCAGCCTTTTTGCACTGGTTTTTCCTCATCTTCGTGGATTTATCCACCTTTGCTCTTTGATGGTGGTGACCTTCGAAATTGGTTTTTGTGTGGATGTCCTTTTTTTTGATGTTGGTGCTGTTCCTTTCTGTTGGTTAGTTTTCCTTCTGACAGTCAGGCCCCTCTACTGCAGGCCTGCTTGTTTGCTGGAGGTTCACTCTAGACCTCATCTGCCTGGACATCACCAGTGGAGGCTGCAGAACAGCAAAGATTGCTGCCTTTTCCTTCCTTTGGAAGCTTTGTCCCAGACAGGCACCCACCAGATGCTAGCTGGGGCTCTCCTGTATGAGGTGTCCGCCAGCCCCTGCTGGGAGGTGTCTCCCTGTCAGGAGGCACAGGATTCAGGGACCCACTTGAAGAGGCAGTCCGTCCCTTAGGAGAGCTCCAGTGCTGTGCTTGGAGATCTACTGCTGTCTTAAGAGCCAGCAGACATGAACGTTTAAGTCTGCTGAAGCTGTACCCACAGCCACCCCTTCCCCGAGATGCTGTGTCCCAGGGAGATGGGAGTTTTATCTATAAGCCCCTGACTGGGCCTCCGCCTTTCATTCAGAGATGCCCTGTCCAGAGAGGAGGAATCTAGACAGGCAGTCTGGCTACAGCAGCTTTGCTTAGCTGTGGTGGCCTCCACCCAGTTCGAACTTCTAGGCAGCTTTGTTTACACTCTGAGGGGAAAACCACCTACTCAAGCCTCAGTAATGGCAGATGCCCCTCCCCCCACCAAGCTCAAGCATCCCAGGTGGGCTTCAGACTGCTGTGCTGGCAGCAAGGATTTCCAGCAGTGGATTTTAGCTTGCTGGGTTCTGTGGGGGTGGGATTCGCTGAGCTAGACTACTTGGCTCCCTGGCTTCAGCCCCGTTTCCGGGGAGTGAACAGTTCTGTCTCGCTGGCATTCCAGGCACCACCAGGGTATAAAAAAAACTCCTGCAGCTATGTCGGTGTCTGCACAAATGGCTGCCCAGTTTTGTGCGTGAAACCCAGGGATCTGGTTGGTATAGGTACCTGAGGGAATATCCTGGTCTGCGGGTTGTGAAGACCATGGGAAAAGCGTAGGATCTGGGCCAGAATGCACCATTCCTCATAGCACAGTCCCTCTCAGCTTCCCTTGGCTAGGTGAGGGAGTTCCCCGACCCCTTGTGCTTCCCACGTAAGATGACGCACCCCGTTTCTGCTTGCCATCTGTGGGCTGCACCCACTGTCCAACCAGTCCCAATGAGATGCGCCAGGTACCTCAGTTGGAAATGCAGAAATCACCTGCCTTCTGCATTGATCTCACTGGGAGCTGCAGACCAGAGCTGTTCCTGTTCAGCCATCTTGCCAGCCATCTCCTGTTTTTTAATAATTATTTCTCATAGTTCTCGAGGCTGGAAGCCTGAGATTGGGGTGCCAGCATGGTTGGGCTCTGGTGAGGGCTCTCTTTTGGGTTGCAGCGTGCTGACTTCTTGTATCCTTAGATGGTGGAGAGAGAGCAAGCTAGCTCTGTGGCCTCTTAGAAGGGCATGAATCCCATTTATGAGGTCTCCACCCTCATAATCTCTTCACCCCCGCCAAAGGTTCCACCTCTAAATACCTTCATATTGGGAATTAGATTTCAACATATGATAAAATTTGGGGGGAACACAAACATTCATTCCATAACAGCTACTAGTCTTCTCTTAGTGTAGACTATCAAATACTAAGAAAAAGAAGGGTCTATTTTTCAATAGAGATGATGGAGAAACACTGTAAAATTATGTAACTTATTTTTTCCATCACCATCTGGTTCATCCACAATATGTTTCTTTTTCCCTTTTTTTTTAATTGTGGTAAAGTACACACAACATCAAATTTACCATCATAACCATTTTTAAGTGTACAGTTTAGTAGTATTAAATACATTCATAATGTTGTGCAGCCATCTCCATAACTCTTTTCATCTTGTAAAACTGAACCTCTATATCCATTAAACAATAACTGTGTATACTCCCCTACCCCCATCCCCTGGCAACCATCATTCTATTTTCTGCCTCTATGATTTTGACTACTCTCAGTACCTCATATAAATGGAATCATACAGTACTTGTTTTTTACTTGCTTACTTAGCATAATGTCCTCGAAATTTATCCATGTTGTAGCATATTGCAGAATTTCCTTCCTATTTAAGACCGAATAACATTCCATGGATACAGTATGGATAGACCATATTTTGCTTATCCATTCATCTGTTGATGGACACTCCCTCAACATGGGGTTGTGGGTATGCACCCAGAAATTGAATGACTAGATCATATGGTAATTTTATTTGTAATGGAACCATCACACTGTTTTCGCATAGAGGTTGTTCCATTTTACATTCCTACCAGAAGTGCACAGGGTTTCCAGTTGCTCCACATCCTTGTCAACCCCATTGTTTTCTGGGTGTTATTGTTTTTGTTTTTCTAGTGGGTGTGACTTTTGATTTGCATTTCCGTAATGATTAGTTGGTGGGGAAAAAACTGACCTATTTTCCCCTCTGTTCTCACACTGCAATAATCATCAACACAGAAGACAACTTCTGTGACCAAAAGTGTGGAGCAGGGAGATTTCTCCTACCCACCGAGCAATCAGTCTGTTCTGCAGTGGACATCAAATGGGTGTCCTCTAATTCAGTTTTAACACTGTCTACCTGGAGATAGTGCCAGTTCCCACAGTTTGAGGGTTCAGTCCCCAAGACTGCCCTACCACCCCATACACCAGACACCAGTCGTTAAGTCCAGGCCTCCAGAACTTCTGACTGATGAGCTTCATGTCAGGGTTCTTTCTCACATTTACCAGTTTATTATAAAGGATATTACAAAGATACAGATGAAGAGATGTGTAGGGTGAGGTATGAGAGAAGGGGCGTGGAGCTTCCATGCCCTCCAGGAACCTCTACATACATGTTCAGACATCCTAAAGCTCTCTGAAGCCTGCTTTCTTGGGCTTTATGAAGGTTTCATTATGTAGCCACAATTGATTAAACCATTGGCCATTGATGATCAACTTGACTTTCAGCTGCTTTCCCCTCCCAGGAGATTGGGGGGTGGGACTGGAAGTCCCAACTCTCTAATCATGCCTTTGTCTTTCTGGTGACGAGTCCCATCTTGAAGCTGTCAGTGAACAGTAGCCTACAAAAAGATAGCCATTTGGATGTTCCAAAGATTTTAGGATTGGTATGTCAGCAAATGGGTGTTGAAAGCCAAATATATGTTTCTTAATATCACAGTCTACCCTTGGTCTTCAGATACCTTACATCAAAAGAACATATAACTCAAAAGATATTGCCACATTAGAGTCTCGTTGCATCATTAATAACTAGTCTAGTCCATTATATTGTATTAATATTTCCCAGGGTGAGTCCACTCAGGTTTGCAGGCTTCCTTTCAATCTTGTCAGGTTCCAAACCTGGAGCAGTCTTGGCAAACGAACAGCTTTCCCTTTTTAGATATCTGTTATAACTGAGGTGAGAGACAATGTTATCTGTTTCTCTGAGTGTCTTTCAAGGTGTTAATGTAATGTTGGATTTCCCTCAATTTATAATCCATTATTCATTCCTTTACCCTCAACTGCTATTTCTCTTTCTCTCCGTTAATACCCAAATGTTTTCACCTTTGGAAGAGACACCAGAATCACTGCCGTTCCGGTTTAGATTGCAGTCAACAATGCTTGTCTGGCAGGTACATCCTCCTCAGTCCATTCCCATGCAGGTAGGGTAAAGTTACGTAGGTGCACAGCTAGTGGGTTATTTTTACCACCAGGCAATATAGCTGCATTCACTTTTAGCCCCAGTTTTGCTAAATGGGGTGAAGGAGCAACCCAGTCACATCAGGCCCTAAGGAATTTTGACATAAGGTTTAAAAACATAGTTATGGTTTTTTGCTTGGAAATCAGCCCTGCTTCCAGCACTGGCAGTTGCAGGCCTGGTCCTAGGACCACTACATCAGGTAGGGGGGAAAGAAAAGGTTTTAGTGAGCTGATTTGGGGAATAAAGAAAAAATGGTCTTTATTCCAGTGTACTCCTGGCTTGGCAAGATTTGCATAGTCATCCCAGCATCCTCTTCATCCCTTCTTCTCCAGATCAGCTTTAGAAAAACAGGAACATCTCGTGGGCAGACTCCTTTAGTCCCACTCATGTTGAGTATGAGCACACACTCTTGAAGGCATGTAAGCCAGCCTTTTATGTTTCCAGTGTTTTCAATACCTGTTCTACTCGTCTATCAAACTATGACTCTAAGGAGACTATCTCTGTGCCCATTGTTGGGCATTATAGGCTGTACAGTGTGTTCCTTGATCTGAAGAAATGACGATTGGCCATACAGATCCATGCAATATCTTCTGTTGTTTTTTTAACGGTACTCAAGAGTATTTGCATGTTCCACTGAGTAAGCAGAAGCCATGCCAGTCAGTGTCTATGCCTGTCAAGACCCATTGGTGGCCCCATAGGGCCACTAGCATCAGTCTCTGTATTGCCAGCTTTGTTTAGGGCCTTTGCACCAGGGAATCTGCCCAATAGTCATTATCAGTCTCTGTCTTTTTTGCTGGTGTACAGAACAGTTCTTATTGGCATTTTGTGCCTGAGAGGATGCAAAAGGAACATATCTAGATTCAGCCCATCTCTGCCTGCTGCCGTACCCCTATATCCACTAATTTCATGGATCCAGGTGGCCACCTCAAGGGAGTACACAGGGATACCTGCTTGTCAATTCCAGTCACCTTCCAAACCTGGAAACGGGCTCTTCTGATTGACATTAACTTGTTCTGCTTTAATGCACTCCTCAAATGTCCATGGGGCCATGCTTCATATGGGTATCCTTTTAACGGACCAAGTATCCGTTGCCCTCTTGCCTGACTGTATGGGCAGGTGATTGGTCACTGCCTATGAGTTAGTAAAATCCCAAACACAGGTGTTTCTACCAGTGTTCAATTCTTCCGTTACTGTTAGGAAAATGCATGCAATACAGCCCACCAAGATTATTTGTTCTTACCTCCTGTGGTCAAAGTAGCAACTTCTAAACAAGATGGTATTCATTTACCCTGGAATTGCCATCCTCAAACCAAGTAGCTCTTGGTTGGTCAGTCAAGAGCGGCTTACAGGGTACTGTGGAGTCCAGTGGCTCCTCACATAGTTCCAGAGTCAGTTTTAGTGGAAAAGTGGCCCTCTGTTTGTGAGGGTCTCCTCCTTGCTTTCCCCAGGTAGCATGATCCCATACAAATTCTGTTTTATAGTGGACCTCATTTGGTCATTGCCTCCCTTATTAGAGTGTTTCTCTGACATCACCCAAAACAGCCTGGGCATTTCAGGTATAATTGTAATTGTCTGATGAGTTTTTCCTGCCTGCTGCACAGATAAAACCAGTTCATCGAGACTCTAATGCTGCAGTAAAGAAAGAGTTTAATGAATGCAAGACTGGCCAAGTGGAAGGACTGGAGTTATTAAAGTAGTCGCACTGAGAACTCAGAGACTAGGATTTTTATGGTATATTGGGTGGGCAGGGGGCTAGGAAATGGTTACTGCTGATTGGTTGGGAACGAAGTCGTAGGGATGTGGAAAACGGTCCTTGTACACTGAATCTGCCTCTGGTTGGGGACCACAGGGCCGATTGAGTCACGAGTCATGGGTCTGAGTGGGGTCAGTTCTTTGCCAGAAGGCAAAAATCTGAAAAACATCTCAAAAGACCAGTCTTAGGTTCTACAATAGTAATGTTATCTATAGGAGCAATTGGGGAAATGTCAAGTCTTGTGACCTCTGCCCACATGATTCTTGAGCAGTAAGGGATGATAAAAAATACACTTTAGCAAAGTTCAGGCCCCTCCCCTGATCCTAATCTTGTGGTCTTTCATTAGTTTTTGGTCTCTGAGCAAGGAGGAGATTAGCTTTAGGGAGAGACTGGTAGCATCCTTCCTTCCAAGTTAAACTATAAACTGAATTCCTGCCATGATTAGCTTGACCTATGCCCAGGAATGAGTAAAGACAGCCAGCCTGTGAGACTAGAAGCAAGATGGAGTCAGCCAAGCTAAATTTCTCTCACTGTCATAATCTTTGCAAAGGGGGTTTCATCAAGATCACTTTATGTCCTTCAGTCGTAGCCTCAGTTAATGTACTGTAGCAAGGAAGTAAATGCCCTTCAAGTAGAAATTATCTAGTTCAAAGTCCTAGTTGTCATTGCTGGGAGGCACTCACAAACCTTTCCCATTAGCCCCAGAAGGTACTCTGCAGAGGGCTATATCAAATGGGGAAGTTGTCCCCACTAGCTCTTCCGTTTCTATTCTGCACTATGTGGGCCTGGGAAATCCTAACCGGTTCCAATTTTAGCATATTCCATTAATGCTGCTCAAAGGATTTACATACCTTCTGTTTTACAGTACTGGATAGGGGGAACATTTCCCAGTCAGATAAAATGTCTCTTCCCATAATGCAATCAGGTAAAAGAGATAAAACCATTTCACATGAAGTATGTTCAAATATGCCAGCTTTCATAATCCTAACAACCCTTACACTTCTATGTTCTAGTCCCAGGAATTTCCCTGTTTTATCACCAGATCATTTTACCCTCTCTTTTGCAAAAGGCTTTGGATCCCCAGTCTGGAGTCCCGCCAGGAGACCCTGGCCTCTCTGTTAGTTGTTACCTTGATTAACCAGTCTAACAGGTAATTCTAGGTTGGGTTTCTCATTTTAGTCTTTATCTTCTTGTCTTTAAAAGTTCTCCAAACTGGGGGAAATACAGCAAACTGGTTTGGGCCCTTAAATGTTGAGAGATCAGCTGGGGGTCCCTTTCCTCCACTCAGTCTTCAATAATGTTGTATTAAGACCTTTGTTTTTTAACCCCATCAATTTCTATTTTCTTCATTCCATTTTTTAATAACCACCTAAATATGTCCACCTCCTGGGGTGAGTTCCATGGCTCTCCCCTTTCTTTTTCCTCTTACTTTCACTCCTATCAATGTTTTCTCTATTCATCTAGTTTCAATAATTATTTGGTTTTTCCCTTTCCCACATTGACTACGCTCTTGGTCACCACAGGTCTCAGAGGTACTTTCTGTTGTTCCTGCATAATTTTGCCATTGTGCAGTGGTTCCGAGGCTAGTGGCTGAAGCTCAGACTCACTGAAATGTAAGCTTGGTTTATGTAGCATCAGGGTCTGACCCAGCACTCTCTTTTAATTTTATTTTAGCTAATATGGATAACAGTGATCAAGGGATTGAATAGTTTACTTTTTTCTGATTAGTTTGCATTTTATTGTGCCTCTGGTGAACCAATTCTCCATCTCAAAATTCCAGTGGTAACTTTTACCTTTAGTAACTGAACAGAGCACTGTGGCTCCATGTCATGGGTGATCATTTGGCTGCCCAGGAATCAAGGGTTTCTCATCCCCTAGACTTTTATCCTTTCTCTTCTCAAACCAAATGTTTCTCTGAACCTGAGCCATTCTAGCTAATCCCACTTCACTAACACCAATTGTTCCTGAAAAACTCTCAGAACATTTTTTTGTGTGTGTGTTCTTATACCACAACAATCAATGAGGAAGCCTTCTGTGACCCCAAAATACGTGGGAATTTCTTCCCCCCAGCAAACAAGCAGTCCTCTACCAGCTGGGTGTCCTCTAATTCAATTCAGTTCTGACACCATCTGCCTGGAGATAGCCTTAGACCCCACAGGTTGAGGGCTCAGTCCCCAAGACTGCTTCCCCAGACACCAGTCATAAGTCCAGACCTCCAGATCTTCTGACTGACTGCCTCTAAGTTGGAGTTCCCACAGCCCCTCCTTTAGATTCCTTTAATTTGCTGGAGCAGCTCACAGAACTCAGGGAAACACTTATGTTTACTGGTTTACTGTAAAGGATATTATCAAGGATGCAGATGAAGAGATATGTAGGGCAGGGTATGGGGGAAGGAATGTGGAGCTTCTGTGCCCCCATTGGGTGCTCAACCCCCAGGAATCTGCACATGTTTAGCTATCCAAGAACTGTTCGAACCCTGTCCTTTTGGGGTTTTATGGAGGTTTCCTTATATAGGCATGATTGGCAACCATGTAAAAATGTGATTGAACAAAAAGCACATGTTCTAAACCCAGAAAGACCTCCTTATTCGACTATTCTTGGCCTCTCTGTGTAGTATTTCTTCCTCTAGGTTATGGGGCAGGACATTCTCTGGAATTAGAGTCTTTTGACCCACAGTCAGATTAAATTCCTACCTTGGGCAGGTATAAGGACATTGATAGCGGCAAGAGGCACACAAATTCCTAGGCAGAAAGGGCCAGGTCCCCAGTGAAACCCAACCTTCAAGCCAAAGACAGACTGAAGCGTGACAGCCAGGCTATCAACTCAGGGTAGAGTCCACGGCCAGGAGTGAGAACTTCCTCAATGCCTTTTAGCTAATCAAATGGTGCTTTTCCCAGGCCCACCCATGGACCAGTCAGCACACACTCTCTGATCCTGAGCCCATAAAAACCCCAGACTTAGTCACATATTGGGACTACCTGCCTTATGGCACCCTGTCACACAGAGGACTACCCACTTTGGGTCTCCTCTCTTGTTGAGAGCTGTTCTCTCATTCAATAAAAAACCATACCCCACCTGGCTTACTCTCCAGTGTGTGTGTGTGTGTGTGTGTGTGTGTGTGTGTGTGTGTGTGTGTGTGTAACCTCATTCTTCTTGGACGTGGGACAAGAACCTGGGACCTGCTGAACAGTGGGAGTGAGAAGGGTTGTAACACTTTCCTGACTGGCTCACTGAGCTGAGGGCGGTGACGCACTCCCATTCACTAGAGCGGCAACCCTTCTGGGGGCCTAGACCTCAGGATTTCCTGAGCCGGAGCTGTAACACTGTAATCCTCCCACCCCTTGCTGGTACCAGGCAGCTGCCCCAGGTGATGAGAACTGGCAGTGATGAGGCTGGGCCAGCCCAGGAGCCACGAGTGGAGTGGGGCGGCAGGACCAAAGGAGCTGGGACATACCCCCATTCACCGAAGCATGCAGATAGTAGGAATGAATGAGCTATAACAAGAACAAGCTACAATGCTTCCTGGGGACTCAGAGCTTAGGACTCCCTGAGCAAAAGGGTAACAACCCTTGCGGCTCCACAGTTGCTGGCATCTCCAAGTTTTCAGGCTCTGCTGCGTCCCCCACCCCTTGTCCAGATGCTGGCACCCAAGGGAGAAGCTGGTCACAGCATGCCCAGCCCAGCTATGGGCTGAGCACAGAGCCACAGCAGGCATGGAACCTGGGCCAGTAACATGAGCTAAGCGCAGCCTGCCAGGCTTAGTGGGCAGAGCAAGTCTAGTGGCAAGCCCAGAGCCGAGTGAGGCCCTGACCAGAGGTGCTGCTGGCTGACCGGAGATTTCTGGCTGGTGAAGCAGCACTGAAAGAGTCTTGTGTCAACAGGAGAAGGTCAGAGAGAGACTGTTATCCTGAGATCTGCTCCTGAGGCCTAATAAAGCAACCCAGCATTATAACAAAAGACTAACAAGGGCTATGGGAGTTAAAAGCCAGGAACTCTGGATGAAAACCAATATATATGTATTCGTCCATTTTTACACAGCCAAACCATATCAATATATAATCATAATATCACACCAGGATAGTGGACAGCTCAGTAGTCTGACAGCAAGAATAGAATGCTCAATTCTAAACTAGAGAATGTAAACACAGCAAGGAAATCCTGGATACAGAGTTGAATTGCACCATGCTAGACTGGCTACTGCTCTCCATGATTGTGATCTGTCACACATCAATAAGAGACCTAGAACTTGCTTTCCTGAGAACAAGAGATGAGTAGTTTTGTTTGTAGGACACAGTGAATTTTGATGCGACTAACCTGAAAGATAAGCATATTCTTTCTCAACCACTTTGTAAAGCTGAAAGTAAGTTCAGTAGCCTAGAAATTGATCTCCATCATGCAAGTGATGCTCTCAGAGAAAAGACCTTGATTTTAGAATCTGTACAAAGAAACCTAAGCCCTCATGCATGACACCAGGTCAGGGATAACCAGGTCCACATGTGTTTATGTCTTTCCACAATGTCAGACTTTTACTGATGCTATTTCAGCCACAAAAGCCATGAGCTACATGGAGTTCCCAAGGAATTGATTCTCAGTACTTCCTTTTCAGTCAGTAGAGCCATAGGCACACAGGTTCAAGCCACTCCACAAGTGAGTCAATATTGCAAACCCTAATAGTATACTTAATATATAATTGTATAGATTAAACTTCCCATAACAAAGTTAACATTTAACATCAAGAAAAAGGGGATAGGAAAAAGGGTTAATGAACCACTCCAGGGAGAGAGACATTGACAAAAAGAATATCCTAGTCTGGGCCTGGCAGTTCCTCAGTCTTGCAAGGAAGAGACTTTGATGTGGGCAGAGTCTTCAGTGGCAGATACCAGGTGCTTATCACAAGTGACAGCAAGGCTGTCGGTTAAGATGGCCGTTTGAGCTGCTAAAGTCTTGCTCTTTCTATGGCCACAGAGTCCTCTGGTGAGGACTGAAAATGGAGGAGTGTGCTTGGTTATGTCCTCATTTGATTGAATAGAGTCTTTATTGATTAAGCAAAACATCTGGTCCCTGTTGGCAAAGTGCCTAATGAAATGTAAGATGGAGTCTTTTCCTGAGATGAAGTTACTTATTGTCAAGGATACTCTGTGTGTAAGCCAAACACAGTGTTAAATGAAGTAAATCAAACAAATGTATTAGGACGAATAAGATAAAGTAAGTAAATACATTGGAAAGCAGAAGTCTGTAAAAGAGGGATTATCTTGACTACAGAGTAAAAACAGAAAGCCCCAAAACTTATATGGAAACAAATTTAGTACAACAAGAATGTGGAAACAAATTTAGTACAAGAAAGAGACCAAAGAAAAAGAAAACAAGATATAGTAGAAAAGTTAAAAGAAAATCTGTCTTTGCAGACATAAGCAGCATCTTGAGAGAACTTAGTTAAGAGAGAATAAAAGTGCTTCGATAAGAAGTTGGTGGGAGCTGAGAAAGATCTGAAATCTGAACTCTTGAAAATGAAAACTTTCTGTAAGACTAATAAAACTGAGTTGGAAAAATATAAGCAGCTCTATCTACAAGAATTAAAAGTTAGAAAATCACTGGCAACTAAACTAAACAAAACCAATGATAAAATAGCAGAGGTTAGTAGCAAACTCCTTGTAGAGAACAGCAGTCCAGATTTTTACACCACTCTTATTACGAGGCAGTCCTAGAGTCACCTTGTGTGCTGAAAACAGGATAGTATTCAAAGAACATTTTCTAGTCACTCAGAAACCATCAACATTGTCAGAGGCCTTGATCTTCAGAGAGATATAAACCTGACTGGAAGTCTTGTGGACACTTTTCACTGGTCAGAGTTTCTTTTCATATGTTAAATTTGTTTTCTTCACTTTCAGCTTTAGCTTTGTTAGCTAGGGTATTTTTGTAAGACTCACGAGTGGGGATGGGAAAGGTGATCTCTGTACTTTGTTTTCTTCTTACCCATCCCTCCCACCAAAAAATGAGACACCAGAACTGTTAATGTTACTGTTGCTTTGTGAGAAGATATCTTGGTGAATAATTTAGAGACATTTGTAGGGCTCAGAAGAAGACAGGAAAATGTGGGAAAGTTTGGAACTTTAGCCAAGAGACTTGTTGAATGCCTGTGCCCAAAATGTTGACAGTGATATGAACAATAAACTACAGGTTGAGGTGATATCAGATGGAAATGAGGAACTTATTGGGAACTGGAGTAAAGGTGATTCCTGCTTTGTTTTAGCAAAGAGACTTGTGGCATTTTGCCCCTGCCCTAGAGATTGGTGAAACTTTCACTTGAGAGATGATTTAGGGTATCTGGTGGAAGAAACTTCTAAGCAGAAAAGCATTCAAGATCTGACTTGGATCCTGTTAAAGGCATTCAGTTTTATAAGGGAGGCAGAGCCTAAAAGTTTGGAAAATGTGTACCCTGACTATGCGATAGAAAAGAAAAACCCATTTTCTGGGGAGAAATTCAAGCCAGCTGCAGAAATTTGTGTAAGTAACAAGGAGCCTAATGTTAATTCCCAAGATGGGGGAAATGTCTCCAGTCCATGTCAGAGACCTTCGCAGCAGCCCCTTCCCCCACTCCCCTCCCTCCACATCAGAGGCCCAGGAGGAAAAAGTGGTTTTGTGGACTGGACTCAGGGTCCCCATGCTGTGTGCAGTCTAGGGACTTGGTGCCCTGCGTCCCAGCCACTCCAGCCGTATCTAAAAGAGGCCAAGGTACAGCTCAGGCTGTGGCTTCAGAGGGTAGAAGTCCCAAGCCTTGGCAGCTTCCATGTGGTGTTGAGCCTGCAGGTGCACAGAAGAATTGAGGTTTGAGAACCTCTGCCTAGATTTCAGAAGATGTATGGAAATGCCTGGATGCCCAGGCAAAAGTTTGCTGCAGGATGGCGGCCCTCATGGAGAACCTCCACTAGTGGGGAAGGGAAATACGAGGTCGGAGCCCCCACACAGAGTCCCTACTGGGGCACCACCTAGTGGAGCTGTGAGAAGACAGCCACTGTCCTCCAGACCCCAGAACGGTAGATCCACAGACAGCTTGCACCATGCGCCTGGAAGAGCTGCAGACACTCAATGTCAGCCCGTGAAAGCAGCCAGGAGGGAGGCTATACTCTGCAAAGCCACAGGGGAAGAGCTGCCAAAGACCATGGGAACCCACCTCTTGTATCAGTGTTACCTGGATGTGAGACATGGAGTCAAAGGAGATCCTTTTGGAACATTTAAGATTTGACTGCATCACTGGATTTTGGACTTGCATAGGGCCTGTGGCCCCTTCATTTTGGCCAATTTCTCCCATTCAGAATGGCTGTATTTACCCAATACCTATACCCGCATTGTATCTAGGAAGAATTAACTTGCTTTTGATTTTACAGGCTCATAGGCAGAAGGAATTTGTCTTGTCTCAGATGAGACATTGGACTATGGACTTTTGAATTAATGCTGAAATGAGTTAAGACCTTTGGGGACTGCTGGGAAAGCATGATTGGTTTTGAAATGTGAGGACATGATATTTGAGAGGGGCCAGGGGTGGAATGATATGGTTTGGCTGTGTCCCCACCTAAATCTCAACTTGAATTATATCTGTCAAAATTCGCACGTGTTGTGGGAGGGACCCAGTGGGAGGTAATTGAATCATGAGGGCCGGTCGTTCCCATGCTATTCTCATGATAGTGAATAAAACTCATGAGATCTGTTGGGTTTATCAGGAGTTTCTGCTTTTGCTGCTTTCTCGTTGTCTTTTGCTGCCACCATGTAAGAAGTGCCTTTCGTTTCTGCCATAATTGTGAGACCTCCCCAGCCACATGGAACTGTAAGTCAAATTAAACCTTTTCCCCCCAGTCTTGAGTATGTCTTTTTCAGCAGCGTGAAATGGACTAATGCATTAAATTGGTACCAGGAGTGGAGTGTTGCTGAAAAGATGCTCAAATATGTGGAAGTGACTGTGGAACTGGGTAGCAGGCAGAGGTTGGAACAATTTGGATTGTTCAGAAGAAGACAGGAAGATGAGTGAAAGTTTGGAGCGTCCTAGAAACTTATTGAATAGTTTTGACCAGTGAAGTCCAGGCTGAGGTGGTTTCAGATGGAGATGAGGAACTTATTGGGAACTGGAGCAAAGGTCACTCTTGCTATGCCTTAGCAAAGAGACTGGTGGAATTTTGCCACTGCCCTAGAGATCTGTGGAACCTTGAACTTGAGAGAGGTGATTTAGGGTATCTGGTGGAAGAAATTTCTAAGCAGCAAAGCATTCATGAGGTGACCTGGCTTATTCTGAAAGCATTCAGTCATATTCATTCACAAAGAGATGGTTTGAAGTTGGAACTTAATGTTTAAAAGGGAAGCAGAGCATAACGGTTTGGAAAATTTGCAGCCTGACCATGAGGTAAAAAAGAAAACTCCATTTTCTGGGGAGAAATTCAACCCTGCTGCAGAAATTTGCGTAAATAACAAGGAGCTGAATGTTCATAGCCAAGACAATAGGGAACGTGTCTCCAGGGCATGTCAGAGATCTTCACGGCTGCCCCTTTCATCACAGGCCCAGAGGCCTCGGAGGGAAAAATGATTTCATGGGCCTGGCCCAGGGCCCCACTGCTCTATGCAGCCTTTGGACTTGGTGCCCTATGTTCCAGACGCTCCAGCTCCAGCCATGGCTAAAAGGGGCCAAGATACAGCTTGGCCTTTGCTTCAGAGGGTGCAAGCCCTAAGCTTTGGCAGCTTCCACTTAGCAATGGGCCTACAGGTACACAGAAGACAAAAGTTGAAGTTTGGGAACGTCTGCCTAGATTTCAGAGAATGTATGGAAATACCTGGATGTCCAGGCAGAAGTCTGCTGCAGGGGTGGGTCCCTCACGAAGAACTTCTGCTATGGCACCATGTGCAGAAGGGAAATGTAGGATTGGAGCCCCCACACAGAGTCCCCACTGGGACACTGCCTAGTAGAGTGCTCAGAAGAGGGCCACTATCCTCCAGACCCCAGAATGGTAAATCCAGTGACAGCTTGCTCTGTGCACCTTCAACAACCACAAGCACTTAATACCAGCCTGTGAAAGCAGCCACAGGGGCTGTCCCCTGCAGAGCCACAGGGGTGGGGCTGCCCAAGGCCTTGGGAGCCCACCTCATGCATCAGCGTGTCCTGGATGTGAGACATGGAATGAAGGAGACTTCGGAGGTTTAATATTTAATGATTGCCTGGCCAGGTTTTGCACTTGCATGGAGCCTGTGGCCCCTTTGTTTTGGCCATTTTCTCCCATTTGGAACAGGAATATCTACCTCCTGTGTCCCCTGTGCCCCCATTGTATCTTAGAAGTAACTAACTTGCTTTTGATTTTGCAGGCTTATAGGTGGAAGGGACATTTCTAAGTGGTGTAAATTCTTAAAACATGAAAAAATAGCCTTTCTTAGCACTACCCTTTGTGTCTACTTAAAAAAGTTATTTTTTGATTTTTTTTCCTATAAATTCATTGTTTTCATCCGAACAGCAGCTGCAGTTGCAGGCATTTTTATGACCAACTCATGGATAGTCTGACTTTAGAGAATGCAGACTAATACACTGCCCTTTGTAAGCTATTGTTGCTAACGTGTGTTAAAGGCAGATAGGGGCCAAAAGGTATTCAAAAGTATAAGCAATTAGACACAGAAAGTTCTCAGACTTGGGTGGCCTTGTTAAGGGAAACATAAGCACGATTGTGCCTCATTATCTGAGGATTTATAGGGTAGCCTCACTGCCCAAATTCTCTTCCCCACCTGCCAGCCAGGGGCCCAACGTGCATTTGCATCTCAGTGGCTCCTTTTTAGGCCATCAGAAATTTTTTTCCTTAAATACCAAATTCATCTGAAAAGATGTGAGGATTAGTTCACACTCACTTGGAAACAGGACTGGTAGAAATAAGATCTAGAGCACACTGGCCAACTTCACTTCAGTAACCTGCCTCTCTCACCACGCAAATCAGGCAGCCGTATTATGGCAGGGGCTTGCAAAAACTGAGCAACAAGCCACTCGTGTCTCAGTTTCTCTTCTGTTCCCAGTAATGTGCAGTGTTCATGTGTTCTTTTCTTTTTTTGTTTGTTGTTTAAAAATTTTACTCATTCTATAAGTCACTCAAATTTCTTAACTATTTCAGTTCAGTGTGACGCAGTATACAGAGTGGGATGTAAGAACCATAAACTATTCCGTAACCACATTTGAATCAAATAATCATGACTTGTGTTCCCTTTGGCATCTCAGTATCTCCAGGCTCCAGCACTTGCTTAGCTGTTATGACTCTGGCGAGCCTGTGTTTCTGGGAGAGCGCTACGGCTACGGCCTGGGCACTGGCGGCTACAGCTACATCACGGGAGGAGGAGGGTAACTATGATCACAGCTTTCTTCAACTACTTTGAACATAAACTTTCTTTTCCACTTGAGAGGTGGGTCTCTGGCACTGGGATCTCTACTGATATGTGAGTACTCTGTGAATGGTGGTTGTTAGTATGATAGGAAAGTGAACATTATATTTGCTAAATATTAAAAGAACACACAGTAAAGAATATTTTAGCCCTTGAAGAAATGATATAAAAAAGTATGTCATACTTGGTAGAATGTCCCTAACAATGGTTGCTTCTAGGCAGCCAACTAGTTTTGATTGTGTTTAAATGGAAAAAACAATTGGTTATAGATTTTAATCTCAGAGAATAAGCCATTAGACTATTAAATTATGTAATGCTTAATAAATCACCTTTGGGGAAAGTATAGAAGCTTACTTAGGCAACTAAATGATATTTGTGTAGGATTTATAGGTTTTAAATAACAGTTAAAAATCAATGTTTTAAATGAAGCATCTGCCTAATCTCTTATGAAGAAAGATTTTAACTCGATGTATATGGGTGAATCAATTAAGCAGTTTTCCCTATTACTTCTATAGTCTTCCTATTGGTGCGTGTAGGCAAAATCTTATCAACTGTAGTCATTTAAATTCGTTCAGTAGATATTTATGTCTGCTGTGTGCCAGGCAACATTCTAGTTTATAATCTAATGGATGATACACTTCTGGAGGGCTGGGATCTTAAATTCCTACTTTGCAATTCCCTAGATTGGAACAATTCCTACAGGAACCTGCAGGATCTCAACAGTCATACGACAGGCATCCTGATTTGGTCTAGCCGATTCAGTGGTGAAGATAACACGGTTATGGAGGTGGCTCTTTTGTAGTGATAACCAAACCTGAGCATGTGTGCTGATCTTTGTTAGTCTGTGGCTTGCATCTGCCTGAGGTCAGTAACAACAGGAGGGGGAGTCCAGGGAGGCCTTTGAAAAGACACTAGATTAAGCCCAAAGAGTGTTGACCTCCTTATCAAAAAAGGTTCAAGCTATTTGCAGCCTTACTGTAATGCGTTGGGCTTTCGGGGTGAAGAGTTAGGGCCGATTAAGGATCAGAGCATGGCACCCATCGAGCCAGGATGTTCCACTTTGAAAGTGGCCCTGTTATTTGTATATGAGTTTGTATACTTTATAGCATGATAGTGTTCATATAATATTTTTAAAACAGAAGTGACTTGTTATGTGATTTCTGCAAGAAAACCATTTTGTTGTCTTCATTGCGTATTGGATTTAGCTGTTGTTTCCAAGACTGGCACTCAAGGCCTTCTGAAACCTCACTTTACCTTACCTATCTAGCATTGCCTTTCATCATCCCAGTTGTTCATTCGTTCAACTGGCCTTGTGTGGGCCAGGCACTGGGAATACACAGATGAAAGCTGCACAGCCCTTCCCCACAGGAGCTCAGAGGCCAGTGCCAGATTTGCAAATACATTGCAGAATTGTCATTGCTTCCCATTCCCTTGCCCCTGGCAGGCCCTGCTAGACCACCAAGGTGGCACCTTTCACTTCTTCTGTGCTCAGCGTCTACCTTGCTCCTGGGTACTTCTCACCACCCTCTAGTTTTTCCATCTTAAAACTTCTCACCACCACCATGCCATCTTCTTCCTACCCTGCAGAACATCTTGAGTTCACTACTCTATCTCCATTTTCTCAGCTCCATGCTCAGCCCTTTACGAGTCATTAACTCCCAGCCTCCTTAACTATCTCACTGAGGTTTCCAACAACCTTGCTGTAGCTAAATCAAATTAATAATTTCCAGTTTTTATCCTATTTCACCTCTTAGCAACCTTTAACACCGGTGACTGTTGACCTGAAACACTCCTTTCTCTTGCTTTCCAGAGTGGCATCCTGTCCTTGTTCATCCTTCTTTCTGGTCATTCCTTCTCGGTTGTTTCTATCTATCCCTTCAATGTCTTATGTTTCTCCAATGTCTTATGTTTCTCAGGCATCTTTTCTAGTCCTCCTTCTCAACCCGTGTTGTCCCTGGATGATCGTATAGCTTGATGCTGAATGTACCCAGAACTCTTTCTCCAGTCTAGAGCTCTGCTGGCCTCCAGATTCATAGATTCAAAGGGCATCTCCACTTGACTGATTGACAGACACATCACACTCAGCACCTTGTCATTGCTGACTGTAACCCCTGATTAGTTCTTCCAATGTGCCCCTCTCAGGGAAGACATTGGCATATATGAGTTCTTACCCCAGGAGTCTGTGAGTCAGCTCTCACGCTTTCTCTCCTTCTTTCCCCACTCCCTGCAATCAACTGAATCACCCAGTCCTGTCCATTTTATTTCCTAAATCGCTCTTCCATCAATACTTCTCTCTACCTCCAGTAATCTCAACCAGGTCACTGTCATCTCCTGTATGAGTTCCTGCCACAGCCTCCTGTTCTCCCTACTTTTTTGTCTTAAACTCCACTCCATGCTGTTGTCCACACTGTAGTCAAAGGGACCTATCTAAAATAAAAGCAGATCTGGTCCTCTCTCCCCTCTGCTCAGATGCCCTCAATGGCTTCTCATTGTCTTTATTTTTCCCCAAGAGTGTGAACCTTTTTCTACTTTAGCACCTAAGACAAAGAGATGATCATTCAGATTTTAACAGGAGTCAAGTTGATCTGGGATGAGTCCTCAGTTTTGATCATCTCTAGTTTGCCTGATTAACAGCCTCTCTGGGTGTTGATGAGGCCACTGCTTTGGGCCCAAAGGCCCAAGATAGTTTTGTCTTCTACCTACTTACTAGGCCCAGTTTGCTGCTGAAAGCTGCCATGGCTGGCCTGCTACTCCCCTAGCAAGGATTTTTCTCTCTAGAAATTCATTCATCTAGGCTTCGTGGCATTTACCTCTCTTCAGTTTCATAATTATGTATGATTTTCCTATTATTTGAAAAATTTTGTTTGAGTGTTACTTTATCATGGCGTGAAAGTCTTTTGCATCCTCTGATATCCTAACTGGCAGTAGAACTTCTCCCATTGCTTTTAGGACCAAGTCCACACTCCAAGGCTTATAAGACCTCTCATGATCTTGGCAGATGCTGTTTTACCGTTCTAGCCTCATCCATCTACACCCTCATCTTAAAGAACTCTTGCTGAACTTGTTTCACTTTCTCTGAAGCACTATTTTTTTTCCTCTCCTCCCAAGATATGACATTTGCTGGTCTCTGCATAGCACTGTTTCCCCAACTTTCTGCCTGTCTAGTTCCTCGTTCTTTTGGACTCACCGTAGCTATCACCATTTACTCTTGAATGCCTTTAGCCCAGTCTAGCCTCTCAAATCTGGGTTTAGTGCTTTTCTAATGTACTTTCATAGCATATTATGCAAACCATTATCATTTAATTGCCTATTTACTTTTCTGTTTTCCACTTAAATTATGCATTATTTGAAGGCAGTACCTGTGTGTTTCATTTCTCATTATTTCCTCACTTCTTAGCATAAGGACTCATGTTTTTCAAGGTACAGGGAATAAATGAATAAACAAATCCATGAACACAAGGCCCTGATCTTTATATAACTAACATTGACCAATGTGATGTTCTGTTTTTAATAGCACTTTTACAAAGATGCAGAAACATTCTTCATGAGATTGTCCCTTACATCAACCTTTGATAAAAGCTGTAAGACGTAATGTTGATTAGTTTCTCTAGTATTACAGTAGAATTTTCTGGTGCTCTAGCTTGAGAACCAATATGCCTTTTAACAGCAAGTCAGAATCAGTGGCTTGTAAAACCAATTCATGGACCATAACTAGCATTTTAAATTAATGAACTATTGAGTGGAATGGAATAAAATGGAAAATATCAGAGTGCATTCCATGTCATAAAGGTAGGTATTGTTTGTGACATTTTTGTTTCAGCTTTATACATACCCAGGCAGACTCACGCACCAAACATAAATGGTTGCAATGTGAAATTCATTTCTTGATTTCTAATTGTGGGTCACAGTCACGTAAATTTTTGAAAACCACTACCTTAAACCATCTGTCGTAGGTAAGGATGTTTTGACAAAGCCGAGTCAGACATACAGGTTCCTGTGGTTTCTGTGTAGGTATTTTGCATTATTTGGAGCATGAGACCTTTGTACTATTTGAATCCAAGTGTCTGTTTTTCACTTTGTTGCTTACTCCATGAAAGTTTTGGTACTTGGAGAAAACAAGTTGCTTTTCTTTTTTAAATTTCAGTAGGTTTCTGAGGGCAGGCGGTGTTTGGTTTTATGAGTAAGTTCTTTAGTGGCGATCTCTGAGATTTTGGTGCACCTATCACCCAAGTAGTGTCCACTGTATCCAATGTGTAGTCTTTTATCCCTCATCCCCACCCTTCTTCTGAGTTCCCAAAGTTCATTCATTGTATCATTCTTATGCCTTTGCATCCTCATAACTTAGCTCCTACTTATAAGTGAGAACATGTGATGTTTTGACCGTTTCTTTTTGAAAATATTTATTTACATATGTGCATTTAGGGAGGAAGCTGTGCTTAGGGTATCTATCATCAGCCTTTTTGGCAGCCTTGGGAGCAAATGACTACACCAGAATAAGATGTTGGGCAGTGTCCTCAGAAGAGGCAGCAGGAAGTGTTACCCAGAGAGACCACCATGACCTGTCTATGGGCTGAAGGCCAGGAGGGGCAGGCGTGTTTCTCATGCATGTTCCCTTCCTACATCTTCTTGATCTGCACTGTGTTCTTGGGCAAGTCCCAGACTCTCATTTCAGTTTTTCTTATTTTAGACATTTGTATATTGTATATTGAGGGAAATAAAATAATCCTGTAGCCTTTCAACATCTTGTTAACATTTAATAGTTGGTGGCCAGAGCAGACAAGTGTTCTTTCCAACCAGGATATGACTGGTAGTTTTCCATTTTGGCGAGCAACCTTATTTGGAAAGAACTCACCAGCATGCTAATAAACAAGTATTATTGACGGCTCATATTCACTTAGTTTATGCGAATAATTAATGTGAGACTGAGTAGGCAAAAGTATAAAATAATTACAAATTAAAAGTTCATGCTCGTGTTTCATCTTCCTATAAAGTCAGTTTTTCAGAGAGCAGATCAAAATGAAAGTCTTTCTCATTTTTCTCATTCTACTGGATGCTGAGAAAAGAAAAAAAGCATTTTTACTATTTACTGTCCACCCATCTTCTCATGTACGCTCTTTTCCCAGAGTCAGTAGCTTGAGCCCAACGTGGCCGATTGGGTGTAGGAGTTCCACTCAGCCACAAAAAATGTGGCGGGCGAGGTTTCCCTGTGGACAGCAGGCTTTCTAAGAGAAAGGCAATTTATGGTGGGTTTTCAGACTTGCAGTTTTCCTTTCTCTGTAGTTGACAGGAACTTCGTTTCTTTTTATACCTTCCTATTTTGTTACAACATCTTATGTAAAGAAATTCTCTTGTCTAGTCAAGGGCAGGAAGGGAGTCCTGCACTGTCGCAGGGGATGGCGGAGGAGGTTGGCCACTAGCATCAGGTAAAACTGTGCCGAATTGAGCCCAGCATGTGGAATCAGTGTTTTTGATTGAGGGATTCAAGCTCTTTGTCCTTTTTTCCTTCCTCCTAGAGTGAGTCACAGAATGTTTCCTCCCCCAGGAAGAAGGTCTTTGCAAAGGCAACTTTGTTCTCGCTTGTTTGATGCATCAAACTTTTATTGAGTGCTGTGGGCAAGGCCCTATATGTGGCAACGGGACTATATGGATGAATTTTAAGTAGTTTTGCCTTAAAGAAAGTCTTTGATGATCGAGACTGAACTTGTGAATCATATTTTTCCTTCAGCCCTTTCAGTTTTTGAGCTTTTTATGATTGTTAAAAAGATTCATTTCTACCTTAGGATCAGAATGGAAACGAGAAACCAAACTGTATTTTAAAACAAAGAGAAATTATTTTGGGAACTTGGTACGAAAGTGTTGGAAAGGGCCAGAAGAGTAAAAGACAACAGGTAGGGTTTCCCCTGAGCTCAGTAACTAGAGAAAGCTGCTACTGCCTGTCAGTCTGGAGGAGTAGAGTCCTGTTTCCCGGGGCCCATTTGTGCCACAGCGGTCCCTGTGGAGCTGCTCTAACCCCTTTCTCTGCTCTGGCTCCCACTAGAATGGTCTTCAGCAGAGAAGCCATCAGGAGACTTCTCGCCAGTAAATGTCGGTGCTACAGCAATGATGCTCCCGATGATATGGTCCTGGGAATGTGCTTCAGTGGCTTGGGAATCCCTGTGACACACAGCCCTCTCTTCCATCAGGTGAGGAAATGGTTTCTATTCTTCCCTCACGGCGGGTGGGGGACAGGTTCTTCTCACTTAAGGATTTGACTACCTTCTCTTCACATATCCTGGAAACAGACAAAGAACTGTGTTGACAGGCTCCAGGGAAACGTCCTTAACAGGACTGTTACCCTGCTTGATGTAACACTGCATCATGTACATCATGAAGACGGGAGGCAAAAACATACTGAAAACCAAGTGACGTTTGACTGGGATCCTCACATGTAGGACCAGGGAAAATCTGGGTTTTTGTTTTGTTTTGTTTTGTTTTGTTTTGAGACGGAGTCTTGCTCTGTCGCCCAGGCTGGAGTGCAGTGGCACAATCTTGGCTCACTACAACCTCCACCTCCTGGGCTCACACCATTCTCCTGCCTCAGCCTCTCGAATAGCTGGGACTATAGGCACTTGCCACTATGCCCGGCTAATTTTTTGTATTCTTTAGTAGAGGTGGGGTTTCACTGTGTTAGCCAGGATGGTGTTGATCTCCTGACCTCGTGATCCACCCGCCTCGGCCTCCCAAAGTGCTGGGATGACAGGCGTGAGCCACCGCGCCCAGATTTTTTTGGTTTTTGTTTTTTAGTTAGAAAGATTGGTGGCATTTAAAGATTACTGGATGCTGCCTAGAAATACATAGTACTGACCTAATATTGTCCTACTGGCCACTGAGTCTATGTAATTCTACACCATCCTCAGTTTTTACACTGTCTGTCTTTTTACTGAGATTTTTCTCCTTCACTTGCCATTAAACTGAATGGCTAAAATCTATTAAATTGCAATTGGGTATCTCAATAAGCATATATTCTTGGGGTTATGGAACAGAAGACATGAGCTTATGTTTACCAGGGATGGGTAGTGCTTATAGCCTCCCCATATTGCAGTTTGGGGGTTGGAGAAGGAAATCCTTCTGCCTTATTTTTAGTATCTTTTACGAACCAAGTCAGTGAATTTTCTGCTAAGAATAATAGCAGATGTTCACAAACTTAAAATAACCATAGATCCATACCCATCTAATATCCTCCTTCAAGAAATTTAAAGTTTTTGAAACTTGAAGTGTGTATGCATATGTATTTTAGGTGCCTTCTCTTATACTGAAAATAGTTTTTATGCTTTATTTACTTATTTTTATTTATTTATTTTGAGATAGGGTCTTGCTCACTGCAACGTGGCTCACTGCAGCCTTGATCTCCTGGGCTCAAATGATCCTCTTGCCTTAGTCTCCCAAGTATCTGGGACTACAGGCACACACCGCCATGCCTGACTAATTTTTAAATTTTTTTTTTTATGGAGATGGGGGTCTTACTATGTTGCCCGGGCTGGTGTCAAACTCCTGGACGCAAGCGATCCTCCCACCTCAACTTCCCAAAGTGCTAGGATTGTAGATGTGAGCCACTGCACCTGGCCCGTGCTTTCTTTCTTTAGTAACCAGTAGCAAACATTATCACAGCAATATAGAAAACTTAGCATGACAGAAATAGTACTATAGAAAACAACTCGAATAAGACTAAGAAAGTGTTTGCATCATCAGGAAAGGCAGAATCCATTTCTGTATCCTTGAGACAATAACAGAGCATAAAAATAGACCTTTAATATAAGGAAATGTATGAAAAACCTTTCTGATGTCAGTTAGAAGAGACTTGTTTGTCCTTTAGGACTTTGAGAGGTCTTACCCGCTTTAGGCCTGTGTTGTGCTAGGATGACTTAGGAAAGAAAGCGTTATTCTCTGCGGCTCCCTCTCTTGCTCTGTTTCATGGTGTTTCAGTCACGCAATAAAAGGGGTAATTAAAACTGTTAGTGTATAAGGGAAATAATTTATCAAGTTTAGTGTGACAGGTCTTAGATTTTTATAGCAGCCCTTTTCATTTAGGGAAGAATAAATTAGCTAGTAAAATGATAAGGAGAAAAGAAAGAAGGAAAATCATCTATAGGCGAAAGTCCTTTGAAGATAATTTTTTTAAAAAAGGTTGTTGTTTCCCCCACTTCAGAACCCTTGATTTCCCTAATTCACATACATTTTAAACTCTTCTAAAATCATAAAATACGTTTAAAACCTATCCTCCCCAACAGATAACGCCTGTATCTTCCAATTCTTAAGCCTCTTTTAGAGAGTTTGATAACGATTTGGACATTGCTTTCCATTTATAGTGTTTAAACACTGGTCCAAACTGTGTTTGTTCATCTTCACGAAGAAATATGAGGCAAAGCGATAAAATGTAAGAATCCTGATGAGCTAGAGACAGAGTGGGCATTTGGAAGCAGTCTCAAATGCAAAATTGCCTGGGCCGTCACATTTCTTCTGTTTTTAGAGAAAGTTATTGTGAATTCACAGATTTAGAAGGGGACTCCAGGGAATACCTAGTATTTCCCTTTGTTGAAAGCACAGCACCTAGAGCATGTGGTTTTCTGTTCTTCCAAAATTGTGTGCCACTAATGGACATGGCAGTGTGCAATGGTTGGTGGTTGCTCAACTCCGGAAATTTCCCAAAAAGTTTTAGACCACCATTATGGTGGGTGAACTGTATGGTATGGAAATCATTTTTTTAACACAGTTATAAAAATGCATTTGTCTAAGGAAATGTGATTTTAGTCTCCATTTGTTGCCCTGTTTAGTGTGCTCCAGTATTTACAGATGAAAAGTTCTAATTTTGCCCAATGTAGGAGGTCTTTCCTTTTTCTTTTTTTCAAGATGAAGTCTTGCTCTGTTGCCCAGGCTGGAGTGCAGTGGCATGATCTCAGCTCACTGCAACCTGTGCTTCCTGGGTTCAAGCGATTCTCCTGCCTCAGCCTCCCGAGTAGCTGGGACTACAGGTGTGTGCCACCTCACCCGGCTAATTTTTTGTATTTTTAGTAGAGACGGGGTTTCACGTGTTAGCCAGGATGGTCTCAATCTCCTGACCTTGTGATCCATCTGCCTCCGCCTCCCAAAGTGCTGGGATTACAGGCTTGAGCCACCACGCCCGTCCAGCTGTAGGTCTGTCTTATGCAGTTTCAGCCCCTCTCTCTTCCTGTATGCAGATGCCTACCACACTCTGTTCCTCAGGTTCTTCGCCACCCCTCACCCTCCTGTTTGGGATTTCCTCTTGGCATTTTGGGCAGAGAGATATGATTATTAGAGGCTGCATAGACTTCTTGGTATTAAAGATACCATTTTGGATGTATTTCACTTTTCTAGTTTTGTCTAATGCTTTTCCATGACCTCGTTTGTCAAAAATGACCAGCAAATTGTAATGTTTAATAAGTCAGCTCTTTTAATGCATGCATAGGCTCCCTGAGATGCAGTGAATCACTTCTAGAATCTGCATTAATTGAGGGAAAAAATGTTACGGTTTATTTTTTTTCCTGTTAGATGCATTTCTGTCTTCAACAGTTCATTTTTAAAGGTGAAAAACAAGCAAGGATTTGTTTCCATTGCTTTTACAGTAGCCCTTCCTTAACCACAGGGGGTACGTTCCAAGACTCCCCCTCCCCCCGCCCCCAGTGGATGTTTGAAACCTTGGATATACTGAATCCTACGTATACTTTGTTTTTTCTTATACTTTACATACCTATGATCAAGTTTACTTTAGAAAGTAGGCAGAGTAAGAGATGAACAGTAATAAAATAGAGCAATTATAACTGTATGCCGGCATCACTACTGTTGCTTTAGGCTATTCTTAAATAAGGGTTCCTCGAACACAAGCACTGTGATACTGCAGCAGTGGACTGGATAATGAGGCGGCTTCTAGCAACTCAGGGGCGAGGAGTGTAGACAGCATGAAGGTGCTGGACAAAGGGAGGATTCTTGTCCAGTGCGGGATGGAGTGGGACACCCCACATTTCATCCTGATACTCAGAAGGGCCCGCAACTTAAAACTTAGGAATTGTCTATTTCTGGAATTTTCCATTTAACATTTTCAGACTAAAATTGACTGTGGGACACTGACACTTCAGAAAGTGAAACCATGGATAAGGGGGAACTACTCTTTCTTCTGGGATCATTGTGGAATTATCTTCTAACGGAATTGAGAGAGTATTTGTCCTTGGTTTTCTTCCTTGCCAGTAAACTCTCTCAGAGGGCCTTGCAAAGAAACATCGTATAATAAATGAATTCCTTCACCTAATATTCAAACCTTTCCCAACTCTATTAGACTATATTCCAGTGTGTATTTTTTGTCTGTCTCACTGTTTCTTCCTTTTAAAATTCCTCTTAGATTTTTATCTCCATGAGCAGTTACAATTTCTTAAAAATAGCAGTTGTGAAAGTTCTCCCCTTAGATTCTTTTGACCTTTTCTCCGCAGATATTATTGTTGGAACACTCGTCTGAATAGTGTATTTGTGCTGGTGGAGGTAGGTTAGGCCAGGCGCTGCTGAGTGTGCCCAGCCGGTGGTGAGACGGCTTGAGCAGAGGCAGCCCGTGCCCTGGCAGAGCACTGGCCCTGGGCTCAGCACCTCTCTCTGGTCTCTAGTCCAGTGTTTGCTAGTCATGTTACTTCTGGGAGCTCCAGTTTCCTCAGCGGTAAACTGGAAGTGAACCATAATATTCTGTCCATTTTACAAGGTTGTTTCTAGGATTAAATGAGATAAAATTTAACAAAGGTATTCTGTAAACCATTTAAGGGAGTTTATTCATATCAAAGATTTAGGCAGACTGTAATAAAATAGTAGCCTACAAAAGGCTTGTTTTTAAAATGCATCACATCTGGTTTTGATAGTCAAGACAATTGTAGTATCAATGACCTAATGAGTTACTTAATAAAACAGATGGCCCATATAAATTAATAAACAAATTTAAGATGGTTACTGGCCGGGCAAAGTGGCTCACGCCTGCAATCTCAGCACTT
>NW_012108820.1:1153889-1198592 GCF_000951045.1 Mandrillus leucophaeus
TCTTATGCAGTTTCAGCCCCTCTCTCTTCCTGTATGCAGATGCCTACCACACTCTGTTCCTCAGGTTCTTCGCCACCCCTCACCCTCCTGTTTGGGATTTCCTCTTGGCATTTTGGGCAGAGAGATATGATTATTAGAGGCTGCATAGACTTCTTGGTATTAAAGATACCATTTTGGATGTATTTCACTTTTCTAGTTTTGTCTAATGCTTTTCCATGACCTCGTTTGTCAAAAATGACCAGCAAATTGTAATGTTTAATAAGTCAGCTCTTTTAATGCATGCATAGGCTCCCTGAGATGCAGTGAATCACTTCTAGAATCTGCATTAATTGAGGGAAAAAATGTTACGGTTTATTTTTTTTCCTGTTAGATGCATTTCTGTCTTCAACAGTTCATTTTTAAAGGTGAAAAACAAGCAAGGATTTGTTTCCATTGCTTTTACAGTAGCCCTTCCTTAACCACAGGGGGTACGTTCCAAGACTCCCCCTCCGCCCGCCCCCAGTGGATGTTTGAAACCTTGGATATACTGAATCCTACGTATACTTTGTTTTTTCTTATACTTTACATACCTATGATCAAGTTTACTTTAGAAAGTAGGCAGAGTAAGAGATGAACAGTAATAAAATAGAGCAATTATAACTGTATGCCGGCATCACTACTGTTGCTTTAGGCTATTCTTAAATAAGGGTTCCTCGAACACAAGCACTGTGATACTGCAGCAGTGGACTGGATAATGAGGCGGCTTCTAGCAACTCAGGGGCGAGGAGTGTAGACAGCATGAAGGTGCTGGACAAAGGGAGGATTCTTGTCCAGTGCGGGATGGAGTGGGACACCCCACATTTCATCCTGATACTCAGAAGGGCCCGCAACTTAAAACTTAGGAATTGTCTATTTCTGGAATTTTCCATTTAACATTTTCAGACTAAAATTGACTGTGGGACACTGACACTTCAGAAAGTGAAACCATGGATAAGGGGGAACTACTCTTTCTTCTGGGATCATTGTGGAATTATCTTCTAACGGAATTGAGAGAGTATTTGTCCTTGGTTTTCTTCCTTGCCAGTAAACTCTCTCAGAGGGCCTTGCAAAGAAACATCGTATAATAAATGAATTCCTTCACCTAATATTCAAACCTTTCCCAACTCTATTAGACTATATTCCAGTGTGTATTTTTTGTCTGTCTCACTGTTTCTTCCTTTTAAAATTCCTCTTAGATTTTTATCTCCATGAGCAGTTACAATTTCTTAAAAATAGCAGTTGTGAAAGTTCTCCCCTTAGATTCTTTTGACCTTTTCTCCGCAGATATTATTGTTGGAACACTCGTCTGAATAGTGTATTTGTGCTGGTGGAGGTAGGTTAGGCCAGGCGCTGCTGAGTGTGCCCAGCCGGTGGTGAGACGGCTTGAGCAGAGGCAGCCCGTGCCCTGGCAGAGCACTGGCCCTGGGCTCAGCACCTCTCTCTGGTCTCTAGTCCAGTGTTTGCTAGTCATGTTACTTCTGGGAGCTCCAGTTTCCTCAGCGGTAAACTGGAAGTGAACCATAATATTCTGTCCATTTTACAAGGTTGTTTCTAGGATTAAATGAGATAAAATTTAACAAAGGTATTCTGTAAACCATTTAAGGGAGTTTATTCATATCAAAGATTTAGGCAGACTGTAATAAAATAGTAGCCTACAAAAGGCTTGTTTTTAAAATGCATCACATCTGGTTTTGATAGTCAAGACAATTGTAGTATCAATGACCTAATGAGTTACTTAATAAAACAGATGGCCCATATAAATTAATAAACAAATTTAAGATGGTTACTGGCCGGGCAAAGTGGCTCACGCCTGCAATCTCAGCACTTCGTGAGGCCAAGGCAGGTGGATCATCTGAGGTCAGGAGTTCGAGACCAGGCTGGCCAACTTGGTGAAACCCCGTCTCTACTAAATACAAAAAATTAGCCAGGCATGGTGGTGCATGCCTGTAATCCCAGCTACTCAGGAAGCTGAGGCAGGAGAATCAGTTGAACCCAGGAGGCAGAGGTTGCAGTAAACTGAGATTGCCCCATTGCACTCCAGCCTGGGCGGCAGAGTGAAACTCCATCTCAAAAAAAAAAAAAAAAAAGGTGATTCCCAAGAGAAACTGGATACTTTCCTTAGAGAAAACAACATAGTATCTGATTTCAGTTTCTTTCTAACCCTATAGGTTACTTTTTCAATCTTATTCTAACCTGTATCTAGTTCTGCTTAAGTTTTATTTTCTAACCTCTAAAAAATGTTGCAATGTAGATAATATAAAAACTTTTTAGGTCCTTTCGCAGACAATTTTGGGTTACTTGCAATTCTCATTTACACCTCATTTACACCTCATTTACACCTCTGGAACTAGACTAGATATTTGGGCAGGAAGAGAGTATGAGTTACGTTATCCTTCTCCCCCAGTGAGCTCCTTTTCTTTCTTCGAATGACATCACCTAATTACACATTAGAGCAGTAGACAGGCCAAGGGAAATCTGAGAAATCTTTGCCCTGGCCCCCCACAACCCACTTCTGGCCCCCCACAACCCACATATGGCCAGAGTTTCCTTACAAGTACCTGGAATGTAACAGTTTTTCTGTCTTTGTGCAGAAGTGATAATAGTAACTTAAATGGCTTACCAAAGAAAGCTTTTTGTATTTATTACTATGGTTCGGGAATCTCCCAGAGGCAAGACTGTGGAACATAGAAGCAAAAAGCAGTGCATTTGGGGTACTAAGGTAATTGGAGACACAAAAGCAAAGAACCTGGAATTAGAAGAAAGAGATCAGAAAATAGTTTCCTTTTTGCTTTTAGATTCCCATAGCCAATATTAAGTAGTGAAGTAAAGCAATCCACTTTATCAACTCAAATGCTCTTCTGCAGCAAAATTATTTTCAATCAACAAGGAAGCCTAACTCTCTCTTTTCCCTGCAGGCTCGGCCGGTGGATTACCCTAAGGACTACCTTTCTCATCAGGTTCCCATATCGTTCCACAAACACTGGAACATCGATCCAGTGAAGGTGTATTTCACATGGTTGGCACCCACTGAGGAAGCCAAAGCCCGGCAGGACACACAGAAAGGTTTTCGAGAGGAGTTATAAAGCAGGGTGACCTGTGAGCATAGCCTGCGCAGGGAATGAACTGGAGACTGTGGCCTCATCCCACTGTGCTGTGCTCACAACGCGTGTGTCTGCCACATGGCATTGGACGCTTCCTGACTTTAGGGGGAGATTTTATGTATGGTATTTTTTGACAGAGGAAGAAAAGGGGTCATAGGAGAAAATTTTTTTTTTTTTCTGGGAAAAATCACTTGCTTTTGACTTACGCAGTTGTTTTTACACTTAGTGATGACTGTTTATTCTACAAGCTGTGATACAGCAGTTTTTATTATTGTCACAGGAAAATAAATAGTACCAGAAGTCCCTTTCCTGTTCTGTCTCTTCATTATAATGGAAGTTTCAGTTGGGCATGAGCCTGGAGAGATGTGACTGTCTACAGTTCTATTTGTATATATAACAAGAAGAGTGAAAGTCTTTTGACACGGATGTTAGCAATGGTATGAACTTTTAAACCATATTATTGATGATGCAGATTATTTCCTGGGAACTCAGTAGGAATAATAATACTGTGTTAAGGAATAATACTGTACATAAAACATCATGAAACTCTAGCTATGAAATCCCCTGAAGTCTGTAATCATGGTGGTTATGTTTTCTCTCTTCTTTTGCTGTTTGTGCCTCATAAAGAGAATGAGGTCTTCTGCTAGAGCCTCGTATTGCTTTAGAAGTTCATCTGTGTTCTATTGCTCCCTGAAGCCCTATCTTTATGGCCTACTTGTAACATGAAAGTGTAGTAGATGCTGCCAGCAAATAGTGTCCTCAATATTTTAAAACAATGTTGATGTGTTGTGTTCAAGTCAGCAAGCTCTATGTGAGGCTCAGGAAGTGAATTAAATTTGGACCTTATGTTTTACTCTTTTTTTTAATGTTACTTAATGACTCTCTCCTGACTCAGAAGAGAAACCCCTTGTGGAAGGACAACATGGTGATCAGGCAATTTCTCTGGGTCCCCAAAGAATGACATTTGAACACAGTATTTTGAAACAGCTCTAGTTTTCAAATTATATCTTTAATATATAGTAACTTAACATATTCAGTATTAATGTATGAAGAGCACTCTGTTTAATTATATAATTCAGTTTTTGTAAAGGTATTTGCGTAAAATTTGATTTAATATGTCCTAAACTGATTTTGGTATAGTAAATTACTTTTTTTCTTTTTAATAAAAACTGTTATTCATTAACTTTGCTTATAATGCTTTTTATAGCCAAGCACAGAATTTAAAGCCATACCACCAAAAGTACCTGTGTGTGTGTTCATGTTTTTCTTGTTGTATAGATTTGACTCATTCCCAAAATGACGCAATAGTATTAGTATTTACCATTTTTCCAAATTAGCAACTACCAGAACTCGTGTGTGTTGCAGTGATAACACAATGCATTGGATTCAGTTTTGTGAAAATGGATTTTGTGGCCATCCAAGGGATGTATCAGGGATGATCAGCTGAGGAGAGGCTCCAGAAGGATTTCTAGATCGTGTCAAGCCTCTACTGATGGCCTTAGCTTTGTTGTCATTGTAACTGAGATTGTTGTCATTGCCACCATGGTAGTCACCTTCACGTCATCTATAATAATACTCCTGGAGAGCCCTGGCTGCCTACACCAGTGGAGAAGAGTCTCCAGTTCTGCTCCGGCCTACTAACTGTTACCACTGAGAGAACAACATGTTCATTTGACAGGACTGAAGCTGGCATCCGTACATGAAGATCCGTGTCAAGCTTTCTTCTTTGGTCTGATCAGTGCCTTCTACTGATACCGGGGCACCTCCTCTGGTACTTTTAAGTGTTTTGTTAATTATGTTTACTTTTTGGAACCGTGTAAGCCTAACCACGAATAAAAGATCTTTGCTTAAGTCTTTTATTTCTCAAATATTGTGTTCATTAGTCTAGACTGGGAAGGGGAAGGGGAGATGGGGAAAAGGAATGAATGAAATCAGAGAAAAAAGTCAGCAGCCCAGTAAATACAGTTTAAAGAGAGAATAATCAGTTCAGAGCTACCCTTTTAAGAGAAAATCATCAGAAATTGACAATGTTTATATAAAGTTTATAAAGCCATTATGTTTTATTATATAACAAATCAGAGATGTTATTTTAGAATCGACTCTCATCTAAAGAACTCAATTTTGAGTCTGACATTTCCAGGAGCAGATATTGTCTTATTCACATTTCCTTTGCTTTGAAATAGGGCTTTCCTTCCAAATGGCTGTTTTTAGGATAGGGATGTTAATATCAGGGATTTGTGTGTGGAATAACTGGAATGTCATTTTTGCTTTTAAGCCATTCCTGATGATATAGCCAAAGCGGGTTGTCTGACTATGTAGGATTTTTACATCTTGCAGCTAAATTAGAAATCCAGACATGAAAATAACCTTTCTAGGACGCCTGGGAGCAGAAAACAATAATAGCATGCTAAATTAAAAGTGATGCTATGTGTGGATATGTAAATATCAGTGCTCTCTGCATTTCTGGGTTTATTGAAGACCTCTTGTGCTTCCACATCTCTATATATTATAGTTATGTATATTTCCTCAAAAATTAATATAATTGACATCTTCAAGAATGTTTCTGTTGTCTTCCATTCGTAATCAGAGATGTAATTTCTATAGACTAAATTATGTAATTAAAAGTTGAACACTTTCTTACAAAGAAAACTCTAGGCCCAGATGGTTTCATCGGTGATTTTCTCCAGGCATCTAAAGATGAAATACTGTGTTTATGGAACATAAACTCTTTCAGAGCATAATGAAAAAGGAAACATTTCCCAACTGAATTTATGAGACCCAGATTTCTCCGACACCAAAACTTGACAAAAGAAAATCACAGACTAACACCTTTCATGAACATGAAAGACAGTGATCCTAAACAAAATTACCAGCAATATGTAAAAAGAGGTTACATAAAACGGATAGTGACTCATGACCAAATGGGTTTATTCCAGGGATGCAAGGCTGCTGTAACATTCAAAAATCAAGTAATTGACCACATTAATAGAATAAAGGAGAAAAATGTATAGCCATTTTTATAGCTGCACAAAAAAGGAGGAAAAAAAGTATTTGACAGAATTCAGCAGCCAACCTTGTAATTTTCAGAAACTGGATAAATTCCTCAATATAATAAAGAGTGTCTACAAAAAAAGTGTCATAATACCTAATGCTTTCATATTGAATTATTTCTCCCCCTAAATTTGGAGGAAAGATTAGAATGTTCACCATCACTACTTCTGTTCAACATCGTTTAGGAGATCCCAGTCAGAGGAAAGAAAAGAAAATTATATAAAGAGTAAAGAGAAGTAAAAAGATATTTACAGATGACCTGATTGCATACACACAGAATTCAAAGTATCTTATAATGAATTTAGTAAGATCGCTAGATACAAGACTGATATAAAAAATAATTGTATATTTACATACTAGCAACAAACAATTAGAAAATAAAATTAGGAAAACAATGTTATTTACAATGGTATAAGAAATATTAAATAGTAGGGAAGTAGATCTTAAATGTTACCACCACCAAAAAAAAAAAAACAAAAACGTGCAGGAATGGATGGATATGCTAATTGGCTTGATTGTGGCAATCATTTTACAATGTATACATATATGCAATCATGTACACTAAGTATACACACTTTTGTATGTCAAGTATACCTCAGTAAAGCTGGAAAGCATTAGCAAATATCTAGAAGTAAATAGTTGCAAGATCTCTATGCTGAAAACCAGAAAATCTTGAGCGATATTAAAAAGGAACTAAGGTTTATCATTTTATGTACTGAAATAATATTGTTATGACTACAATTATCTCAAATTGATGTATAGATTTATTTCCAGTAAAAATCTCAGGCTTTTTTGTGTGTAAAAATTGACAAATTGGTTCAAAATAATAGAAGGAAATGCAAAGGACCTAGAATAGCCAATTATGATGACAAAATTCGAAGATTTACAAGAACAGATTTCAAGACCTACCAAAAAACTACGGAAGTGTTTTACTGGCATGACGATTGAAGTTAGATGAATTGAACAGGATCCATACATATATGATTACTTAATGTATGACAAAGTTGCAATTCATGAGGGAAATGAACTTTTCAGTAAATGTAGAGAAATTAGATATATGGAACAATATAAAGCAACTAACTTGGATTATAGACATTATATTCCAAAATTAAGCTATAAAGCATCTAAGAACAGTACTTTTCAACTGGGGGCCTTTTAGCCCTGGGAGACATTTAGCAAGATTTTTGATTGTCACAACTGGAAGGAAGTGCTACTGGCATCTGATGGGTAGGCCAGAGCTGCTGTTAAACACCCTACAATGCACAGAAGAATAATTAGCAAGGAATTATCTAGCCTCAAATGTATTGCCAAGGTTGAGAAACACTAGTCTAGAGGAAAACCAGACTAAAATATCTTCATGATCTTAGGTAAACGATGAATTATTAAACAGGTAATAAAAAACCACTATCTAGGGCCAGTGTGGTGGCTCACATCTGCAGTCTCAACATTTTGGAAGGCTGAGGCAGGAGAATTGCTTGAGGGTAGGAGTTCGAGACCAGCTTAGGCAATGTAATGAGACCCTGACTCTACAAACCAACAACAACAAAACGCTATCTACAAAATTAAAAAGTGGATTTTTTTTTCTATCAAAGAAAAGGCAAATTACAGACTGGAGAAGATATGTATGACATATCTGACAAGGACTCTGTGGCAGACAACTCTAAATTAGTCCCCATGACCCCTGAACTCCTGGTATTCATACCCTTGTGTAATCCTCTCCCCTTGAGTTTTCATGGGCCTGTGTGACTTGATTCTAACCAATAGGATGTGGCAAAAGTGGTGGGATGTATGTCACTATGTGTATGTGACTCTATTCCATAAGCCTGTAATATTCATCTCATGAGGAGATACTCTTCCTTGTTGGCTTTGAGGAAACAAGCAGTCATGTTGGGAAAGCCCACATGGCGAGAAACTAAGGGCAACCTGTAGGCAACAGGCAGCAAGAAGCAGACTGGAAGGTGGATATACCACAAGGGACTGAATGCTGCCACCACATGAGTTTGAAAAAAGATCCTTCCTCATTTGAGCAAAAGATGAGACCACAGCCCTGGCCAACGTAACTGTTGCAGCTATGTGACAGATCCTAAAGCAGAGGACCCAGCTAAGCCATGCTGAGACTCTTGACCCACAGAAACTGTCAAATAACAAATGTATGTTTATTTGCATCTCTAAGTTTATGGTAATATTGCTATGCAGCAGTAGATAATACAGGTTCATAGCCAATGTAACTCCTACAAATCCAAGAACACAACGCAGTCAAAAATGTCCGAAAGACTTGAACAAGCACCTCACAAGAGACGAAATACAAATGGCCAATACATATATTTTGAGTGTTCAATATCATTAATGAGGTCACACATAAACCCACCGTGAGACATGCTACGTGGTTACAACAATGGCAAAACTAAAGAGACCTGATACTTTTGAGTGTTGACAAAAATGTGAAGCATCTATTGAATTCTTATAAAGTATTGCTTAAGAGTACTAAATGAATAGCCATACTGCAAAATTATTCAGCATTTTCTACTAAAGCAAACCAAACATCTATGCCAGGGTTCAGCCAACTGCTGCCCATGGGCTAAATCCAGGCCACCACCTGCTTTTGTCAACAAAATTGTATTACACAGGCATGCCCATTTGTTTACATATTGTCTATGGCAGAGTTGACTCATTACAATGGAGAGTGTATGGCTTGCACAGTCGATATATTTCCTATCTGCCTTTTACCGAAAAAGTTTGCTGACCTCTGGTGTACACTATGTCTCAGTAATTCCTCTCCTGAGTGCACAGTTCCACAAAATGAAATGTTCAGAGTTCATAGTTGCTTCATTATAACAACTCCAAATTGAAAAAAAAAAAGTCTACCAAGAAGAGATGGACAAATTATGATATATGCATACAATGATGGATAATTACTTCACAGCAATTAAAATGAGAAAACTATTGGTAGACATTACAATGTGAATGATTCTCACAGGTATATTGAACAAAAGGAGGCAGACACAAAAGAAAGCATATGATTCCCTTTACAAGAAATTCAAGAATGGGTAGAAATAGTTGATAGAAGTTAAAAAAATGGAAACTCCTGGTGGTGGGGTATAGAAAAAAAAAAAAAGGCTGCCTAAGGGGTGTTCACTGTCAAGTCTTAGTGGAGCCTTTGCTGGCAGTGGATGGCAAAAAACTACAATTCTCCAAAAGGATTTGGTGTGTTGGCTACTTCATATGGGGCTAAATACACATTTATGTGTTCTGGACGCTAGAAGAGGCAGGGGTAGGATTGCCATTCTATTGTGAAAGTTCAGAAATCTTATTCAGCATTCTTATGCAATTGGGAGACAACACTACCTGTAGAAGAACATGAGGGGTGGCAATTAGAATCAAATAACAGTAGGGGTTTTGGGGTCAGACTGAGCAGTTGCTGTGGCAGCACCTCACAGACTAGGGGATGTGGGGGCCAGAACTGGGTGTGGACTTGGGCCCCCACATTTGCCCGCGTGCCCTCCAAGTCAGATGGGGTGAGGTGCCCTTGTGGCTGTGGGCAAGGCTGCTCTGAACTGCCCTGGCAGGACTGTGGAGGTTGGAAGACTTTGTTTTCTGAGGAAAAAACACAGGTGAAAACATGATGTGAAGATAGAAATGTCCATAAGAAAGCAAAGCCTGGTGAAAGTGGTGCTTCAGGCTGGGTCCCAGTGGCAGCATTCTTAATGAATATCGGGATGTTGGGGGTTATGAGGTGAATCCATGCCCTGGCAGCCTTTCCGCATTTGACAGGAGAGCTGCTTCTTGAAGCAATGAATCAGGTGATGGGTGAGTGGCCATGGGAGGTTACCCCAAGGAGCTTGCAAGAGATTAAAGAAAAAGTAATTGATGAAGGTAAAGAAATGGAAGCTCACTCCTATTCAACATAGCATTGGAAGTTCTGGCCAGGGCAATCAGGTAAGAGAAAGAAAGAAAGTGTATTCAAATAGGAAGAGAGAAAACCAAACTGTCTCTTTTTGCAGATGACATGATCCTATATCTATTGCAGATGACGATCCTATATCTAGAAAACCACATCGTCAGCCCAAAAGCTTCTTAAGCTGATAAGCAACGTCAGTAAAGTCTCAGGATACAAAATCAATGTGCAAAATTCACAAGCATTCCTATACACCAACAATAGACAAGCAGAGAGTCAAATCATAAATGAACTCCCATTCATAATTGCTACAAAGAGAATAAAATTCCTAGGAATACAGCTAATAAGGGAAGTGAAGGACCTCTTCAAGGAGAACTACAAACCACTGCTCAAGGAAATCAGAGAGGACACAAACAAATGGAAAAACATTCCATGCTCATGGATAGAAATAATCAATATCATGAAAATGGCCATATTACCAAAAGTAATTTATTTAGATTCAGTGCTATTCCCATTAAATTACCACTGACATTCTTCATAGAATTAGAAAAACTACTTTAAAATTCAAATGGAATCAAAACAAAGAGCCCATATGGCCAAGACAATCCTAAGCAAAAAGAACAGAGCTGGAGACATCAGATTACCTGACTTCAAACTATTCTACAAGGCTACAGTAACCAAAACAGTGTGGTACTGTACAAAAACAGACACAGACCAATGAAACAGAATAGAGAACTCAGAAATAAGATGGCATATCTACAACTATCTGATCTTTGACAAACCTGACAAAAAAAAGCAATGGGGAAAGGATTCCGTACTTAATAAATGGTGCTGGAGAACTGGCTAGCTACATGCAGAAAATTGAAACTGGACCCTTTTTTACATGAAACTGGACCTCTTCCTTACACCACATACAAAACTTAACTCAGGATGGAGTAAAGACTTACATGTAAAACCCAAAACTATAAAAGCCCTAGAAGAAAATCTAGGCAATACCATTCAGGACATAGGCATGGGCAAAGATTTTATGATGAAAAAGTGGAAAGTGACTGCAACAAAAGCAAAACTTGACAATTGAATCTACTTAAACTAAAGAGCTTCTGAACAGCAAAAGTATCACCACAGTGAACAGACAACCTACAAAATGGAAGAAAATTTTTGCAATCTATCCATCTGATATAGGTCTCATATCCAGAGTCTTCAAGGAACTTAAATACATTTACAAGAAAAAAAAAAAACATTAAAAAGTGGGCAAAGGACATGAACAGACACTTCTCAAAAGAAGCTATACATGCTGCCAACAAACAGGGAAGGGAACAACACACACAGGCCTGTCAGAGGTGGATGGTGGAGGGAGGGATAGCATCAGAAAACATAGCTAATGCGTGTTGGGCTTAATATCTAATTGATGGGTTCATAGGTGTGGTAAACCATCATGGCACATCTTTGCCTATGTAACAAACCTGCACCTCCTGCACGTGTATCTTGGAACTTAAAATGTTCGGTAGAACTTAACAGTGTTGGGGGAAAAAGAAGTTGAAGCTGACAGAAATGTTCACACTCCCAGTCTTGTCCTAAAAAAGATTTGAAGAGGGAATTCACTGAAGTCTTTGCAAAGGAAATTATTTGAATCTCCGTGATCCATGCTTCCATAGAGTTTGTGTTCTAGGAACCTTTCTCTGACCTTCTTTTTGAGAAACCAAAGCCACCACCCAATGGAGAGAGTCTAGTGAATCTGTTTCTGCCATAACCTCAGCAAAGAGGGATGCCTTCATAATGGTTTGGAGAGAATTGACTGCACATAAGAGATGGAACTCAAGAAACTAGTTTCCAAACTAAAAGCATCAGATTTTAGAAGGCCATGAGCCTATAAGCATGAAATACAGACTGAAATATAAATATAAATACAGACAGAAATATAAAATGGATGTGATAATAGCCCTGCCTGTGATTTGAGCTGGGAATTTTATTCTGGGCAGTCCATTTTTTGAATTATACTTCTTGCCAAGGCTGCTTGTCTCGAAAAGGAGTATAGGGAGCTTATTAAAGGAGTGTCAGATTATAGCCTTCACAATGGCCAGTAAGGAAGCTGTAAGTAAGGATGACTTAAACCACTTGTTATACTGTCTAAACCATGAAGACTTGTGAAGAATATTTTCTTTAAGGTGAAAGAGAAGCCCTGGGAAAGAGAGCTTCTCCTACTCTAACGGTACCCTGGCAACTGGGTCACAGCTTAGTCTATAGTCAGGAGCTCTGTTTCCAGTAGAGACCATTAATGTGATTGATGAGAAGGCAGGAAGACATCAGGAGCTTCACGCTACTCTTAAGAAATTTGATAGAGGCCCAGGAGCTTGCATATTAGTGGTCAATTAAACATAGGTTTGCTGATTAAATGCCCACGAGAATCATGGCTTTACCTCTTTCCTCTGAAATTGAAAGTACAAAGAAAGATTTTTTTTTTTTTCCTCCAATAGTACAAAGGTCTATTTATCATATGCTAGTGTTGCCTTCTTGGTTTCCCCTGAATAATTGACAAGCCTGGCTATTCAGGATGTTCTCAACTTAATGTTGAGTGATGGCTACAAAGATTGGGAGGTGGCTCACATACAGGCTGACAATGAGAGAGCAACCCAGTTAATCCTGAGGAAGTGCTGCATCAGCAAAATGCAACATTAAAAACTTCTGTAGTTAACAAAAAATTACATCTCTTAGCAACCTGAGCTTTTTTAAGGCTAATTCCAAAAATGATGAATAAATTCTTAATTTAGAACATCTTTGAAAGATTCTCCCCGCAGCTCGAAAGCTTGAAGGGATAAGTAACTCCTCCCTCCTCAGGTCAGTCCCATGGCATAAGGCCACTTGTGTCGGCAGCGTACACCAGCAAGATAGCAGAAGCAGGAATGGAGCCGGCCAGAAGACACCCACCCTGGCTAGAAGACACTTAGCCCTGAAGAAGAGGCCATCCGGGTACTACGTAGCAGTCACGTCAGACTAGGACACTTCCTGTTTACAGAGGACTATAAAACCCCTATCCCATCCTCACTTGGGGCTGACACCATTTTAGGCCTCAGCCCACCAGCACCCAGGTGCTCATTAAAATAGCATGTTGCTCCACCCAACCTCATGTTGTCTGTTGGCGTGCACTCGGGCTTCGAACCGATTCAAGAACCTTATAGTCTTGACAAGTAACATTGGGATTTATAGAACCTGTCAAGTTGCCTGGTGCTTAAACTACCATGCAATTATTTAATATTAGTGGAGACTAGTTTCCTGCGAGCAGGGAATCATCGTGGATACCTAAACCAGATTGTTCCAGACACACACATGAGGGGTAGCTATGTTCTTGGTCCAAGTTTAAGTCAAGATCAGAGTATTCTGGATTCAAGACACAGAATCCTAGATCAGATTGAGCTGCTATTGAGAGCAAACGGCCTCAACAGTACCTGGGCCACTGCTGCTTCTCAAAGTAACAGAGGATTTTTTTTTTTTTGACTGTGGATTGATTATTATACAATTTTATGTATTGTGTTTTAATCAATTCCCGTCATTCATTTTGATGCTCAGGGTGTTCCAAATTTGACCGGAGTTTGCCTTACGCTGGCTCTTGGGTTCTTTTGATATGACCTGTTAGTAAATGGGTACTTCTGTGCTTTCTAGAACAAGGCCCACCTACTTCATTCCCCATCCCAAACCTGGAATCTGTCAGGTTCCATTTGGTAGCATAATAGCAGGATGGTATTTTGAAACCAAAACCTTGGCATCGGATGCTGTATGAATGCCATGGTATCACCAATGACACGTGCTCATCAACATGTCTCACTTGAATCCTGTCATGCCTTTAGAACTTCCAGTTTACCGGAAATGTGAGGAAGAGAGGAACAAATTAGAAGTGACATGGGCTGAAACAATCAGACAAAGCCAGACTGTGAGGTATTCTACCTGGCAACCTGACTTGGTTTCTTTAACGAGTCAATATCAAATACTCAGGAGAATCATGTGGCAAGGGCAGTTGGAGATTTAGAGACTAAAGAAGTGTAACAAAAGCAATATGGGTTCATTAATGGAATCCTGTTTTGAAAAAAAAAGTACTGGCCAGGTGTGGTGGCTCATGCCTGTAATCCCAGCACTTTGGGAAGCCAAGGCAGGTGGATCACAAGGTCAAGACATCGAAACCATCCTGGCCAACATGGTGAAACCCCATCTCTACTAAAAATACAAAAATTAGCTGGGTGTGGTGGTGTGCGCCTGTAGTCCCAGCTACTCAGGAGGCTGAGGCAGGGGAATCACTTGAACCCAGGAGGCAGAGGTTGCAGTGAGCCGAGATCACACCACTGCACTCCAGCCTATTGATAGAATGAGATACCATAAAAAAAAAAAAAAAAAAAGTACTATAAAATAATACTGAGACTGTTATGGAACTTTTAATACAGTCTTAGATGATATTCAATAGTTAATTTTTTCAAGGTGCGACAATGTTACTGTAATTGCTTAGCTGAATATTTTTTGGTGATATGTACTAAAGTATTTAAGGGTAAATGTAATGATGTCTGTAGCTTATTTAAAATGATTTGACAACAATAAAAACTAAAATGAAATGTTGCATAACAATAAAAATATATATTATGTATATGTGAAGCAGATGTGGGAAAAGTTGAAGAGTTGTAATGGTTACTATGGGACTGAACAAAGGGGGATGAATGCAGAAATCAAAACAAAACAAAAGAAACTGTTCTAAAGAAGGGGTCGGGGGCTCCTTGCTTCTAGCAAGCAAGGGCCTTGAGCTTCTACAGCCCTTTGTATTTATTGGGTAGCAATAGCAGGGAGGAGGAGCTCACAGTTGATTAGCTGCTTGATCACAGGTTCATATTATTGCTAACAGGCTTCAGTTGTGCCTGTAGATAATCATAAGAAACACTATGCCTGGGGCATGACTGCCCTCAGCATTCCTTCTGGGCAGCGGACTCAGTCTGTCAGTTTGCCAACATCCTGCTTTCGTGAGAACAGTTTGCTGTTTACTCATATAGCCTCCAGTGGTAAACTGAGTTGATCATGACCCTCATTCTTTCTGCCTCTAGGTGATGGGTATTTATTGTACCATTCCCCCTACTTTCCCATATATTTAAAGTTTTTTGTTCTAAAAGAAATATTTTCCAAGGGAGGTGGAGAACTCCCTGACTTTGGGATGCAGGCAGCTACTTGCTCCTGAGAGCTTTCTATCAGTGTTTCTTCCTACATTTCCATAGTCCAGGAGCTGCTATCACCGTCTCCCTCCAGTTTCCAAAGGGATGGGAGATGTCTTCATCCCCTCTTTCTTGTTCAGCCTTTTCATTTGATAAGAACTGCTTTCTTCTAATTATATTTTCCAAATATGTCGTGAACCAGTCCATACCTTTGGCCATGATCCTGGAGGCACCCTGGCAGCAACCCTCCAACTGGCTCTCCCTAGTCCATGACCCTCTTTTTTCCACGACCATTCAGCCCCCAGAGTAATCTTTCTAAAGTGTAATTCTGATCACGCTGCTTCCTGTGACTCCCATTGCTTAGAGGATAAAGTCCAAGGCCCTCGCATGGTGTATGTGGCTGCATGACCAGCATGACCTTCATCACCTGCCCCTGCTTCAACATGGATCTGCTCCTCTGTGCCTTCCAGTTCTCTGCTCCTCTTCTCTCTGCTGCCCTTTGCCTCCTCTTCCTCTGACTCCCTCCTCATGGGCATACTGAAATCCCCAAATACAGAAGTCCCCCTACCCCAGGAGAATTCCTTGGCCACATCGCTTCCTTACTGGGCTGCAAGTCCCCCATAATAGCATGTGCCCATGGCAGTATTCACACTTGCTCATATTCGTAGGAGGCAGTGGGGTGCAGTGATTGGAGCCAAAGTGTCTGGGCTTGAATCCCAGCTCTGCTGCCCACTCACTCCTTATGTGACCTCGGGCAAGTTACTTAACCCTCCTATGCCTGCAGTTTTCGTTTATGGAGTCAGGATAATAGTAAGAGACCCAAACTCACCAAGTGCTGAGGGTGAAGTGAGTCCAAATGTGTACAGTTTAGAATGGTAACTGGCACATTATAAGCACTCAATAAATGCTAGCCATTATCTGAACTGCGTTCCTATCTCCTCACTCGGTGGTGAGCTCTTTGAAGTGAGGGGCAGTATTTATAAATATTACCATGTGCCAGGCACTGTGTGAGGTGTTTCTATTTCAGCCAGTCCTCACAATTGAGGTAAGTGCCAATTCTTCCTCCCTGTGCCCCTCTTCCCGTCTCAGCTCCTTCCTTCTTCCCATCTTCTCTCTGTCCTTCCTTCCTTTCATACATACTTTAGTGTCAAGTCTGTGCTGTCATCCCTATTTGACAGATGAGGAAGCAGCCGCCTGCAGAGAAGCTAAGGAATTTGTCCATATGTACACAGCCAGCTGAGCGGCAGCCCTGGGGTGGAATTCCTACCGCCTAACTCCTGAAGGTGCTGCGGGCAACACTGCACTTTATGCTTCTCTGTATCCCTAGCGTGTAGCATCCTGACTGCCATTTAGTGTTCACTAAGTATTTGTGAAATGAATGAATGAATGAATGAATGAATGAATGAATGAATGAATGTGAGTACATTAAATGAAAATGAAGGAGAGATGAGTTGGGGGTGTAAGAACTCAGGTTTGGACAGAGGCATTCCATGCTCTGAACACTCAGCTCAGGGTCAGGTGGACAACCTGCTGAGCAGACAAGAAGATCCCTGAGGACATGTGAACCAGCTTTTTGAAAGTCTTGCATTTTGCTGAGAATTCACATTAAACTCAGCAACCTGGACCCAAATCTTCATTTTCTTCCCTTGTGGTGAATAATCAGCATGTTTGGGTTTAGCTCCCCTTTTATCCTCCATACCACAAAGATGACTCAATTTCCAGGGTTATGTCTGTACATTCCTTCATGCTTTTAGCTATTCTGAGCAGGATTTAAAATCATTAGCTGCTAGAGACTCTTTTATTACTTCCATAGGTGAATGTCCTCTTTACTACGTCTGCTGGGATTTTCCAGTCTGAAATTCACTCTTCTTGATGATACCATCTGCGGAAAGGCCCGTCTCCTTTTGAGTAGCCAGCGGACGGCCAATATTGCTTCATCAGCGCAGCCTTTCATGACTGTCTTATCTGAAATTGTCCCCCAATCTCCATCACTGTCCCATCACCCTATGCTATGGCCTTAATAACACTCATTTTCTTTAAAATTATCTGCAGCCATAAAACCTGTGTTTTCAGCCCCTTTCTATCAAAATGTAAGCTGTTCACTGCTGGTGGGTGTACTGGTACTGCCCAGTAAATACTTGTTGAATGAATGAAGTGGGTGTGTAAGAGGCATGGAGAAAAGAAGATGATGCAGAAAAAGGATTAAAAGAAGTGCAGAGTCCCCGTGGGACATTATTCTCTTGCTTTGTATTCTATTATGTCTCTACCACTAGCCTGTAGGCTCGGAGAGCTTGGTGCTGCTTGCTCACTTTTTCATTGGTTTCATTCATTCCTTTGATGCACTCATAAAAGACTTATTGAGCATGACTGTTGGCAAAGCGGATGTTCTGCAAGCCAGGAATCCTTATTTTGTTGACAAGAGAGACCAGACATAGCAAGACCCTCTTCTGACCATAATTTTACTTGTGGCTAAACCTGCAGCATCAAAGAAATAGTTCCTTTTCCTGTTGGCCCGGAAAGCCTGTATTTATAAACTGTCAGCTGCAGGAGAGCAATCCGCTCCTGTAACCCATCCTCAGTTCGTGGAATCTTTAATCAGTGCGTGCTCAGCAGGCCCCCAAGGGAAGAATGACTGCTTTGCATTGGGAAGGGGGTCTGAGGTGAGAGATGACCTCGTCCCCTCCGGGGTTGTGGAGGTGCCCCTTTCAGCAATTGGCGTCGCTTCTGCATTTCCTTTGTCCCAATGGGGACTTTGCCGGGCTGCGCTGCCCCTCCCTAAGGGATGGTCTGCGCATAGGGTTAAATATCCAGGGGACCCACAACTCCCCGGGGACCGCTAACGGAGTCCTGTGTTGGCCAAAGTCAGAGCGGGTTGCAGGGCATGTCTGCTGGTGGTCTGGGGGTGCTGTGGCCCCAGAGCAAAGGGATTCCAGGCAGGGGAGCAGCGCCAAAGGTGCACAGCCCCGCAGCACCCCCGCCTCAGCCTGGGTGTGAGGGGGTGCGGCAGGGCTGCACGAGCTGGCCACCCTGTTCCCAGGCCATGTCTCATCGCCACTGATAGCGTTGCCCTGGGTCTCGGGGGCAGAGTAGCTCCCCAACAGCTTAGCAGCCAGCAGACCGTCAGAGGCACCAGGGGAGCAGAGAGGCTCCTCCATCGACCCTTTCGTTGGGCACTGAGCTCCTGGGAGGGGAGCAGGGTTGACTTCAGCCAAACTCTCGCTGCTTTTGTCGCGTGCGCCCTGCTAGCAGAGTGTGATTAATGCATTTGGATTCCATTTGTGACTGAAGCACAAAATGCTCGCCTATACTGCCAATGACCAATGTGGTGGGATGAAAAGGGACCAGAAGTTTATGAAGGTCCAGAAAGCAAAATAAGGTTAGCACCGAGTGCCGTCCAGCTCCTAAAGAAACTAAAAAGGCTATAGAAAATTTTAGAAAACAGTTGAGAGCATGGATCTATCCTATCTGGGGGCCACTGTGAGAGCGCTCCACAGCCTTGGCATCGTTCTCAGGGTACTTAGAAAATCCATCTTTCTCCAAAGTAGTCTGGGGACTCTTAGCTCCAGCATCTGTAGTTCAGGGGAGGTGCTGAGAAGACGCAAGTCTCACAGGGACAGTGGGGCTGGGGTCCACTCAGAAGGTTGGATTTGCCCCCGCATAGTACATAGTCCTTGCCATTCTACTGTCACTTTCAGGCGAACTTAGTTGTTCTAAGATAAATCAGGGGAGTTGATGGGAGAAAAACAAAAGTAAAATCCCTTCCGGGTTGGTGGTTCAGTTAGGCAGTTAGGCAGTGTACAGCGGCCCCGAGCTCATCTAGAATCATGCAGCCATAGAAGAGAGAAGAAATGCAGCGACGCTGTCACTCAGAGCTTCTGATCCACAGGTGCCAGCTTACCCTGCTCCTCCAGGACTCTGATGCGGCTTCCACTTCCTCTGCAAACCCTCCATTCATTTCTCCGTACAGCCTCGTTCGCGTTCCCTCCCCAAGCTCCTGGCTGCTCATCACCAGAGCTCATCATGCACTCTTCTTGCTGTGCCCAACATCCGTCCTCCTGACATCTTTGCCCTTGAGCCCTTTTTCTCTTTTCACTCTGTGTTTGGCTACCAAGTAACCTCACGCATTGCAAGGCCTTAGCTATCATGTGTATGTCCACGACTCCCAAGAATTCGTTCCGTCCCAGATCTCTTCTCAGAATTTCTGGCTAGCAGAACCGTCCAACTGAACGTTCGAAGGTGCCTCATCTTCAACAAGTCACTTTTATTTCCTATCACCACCTAACCAGCCACGCCCCAGCCTGCCTTTCCTGGTAAAACTAGTGAATAACACTTGCATGCACTCAGTTGTCCGAACGAGCCGGTGGCAGATTACCTGCAATCTCTCGCCCTTGACAAATTACCTGAAATCCCTCACCCTCTTTTTAGTCAGGTACCAAACAGCAAGTTCTCTTTATTATTTCACGTTCTAAATTTCTCTAAAATCCAACTCTTCTTCTGACCTTGCTATTCCTATCTCCTGGACTGGTAAGTTTGCTGCCTTTCTGATTCCTTTGCTTCCAACAAAGAAGAAACCATCTATCTTTCATCTATCTTTATTGCTACCTTTGTGAATTTCCTAATGTGAAACTTAATGTGATGTTCTAGCCTAAATGCAGTGTTGCCCCCCTATAAAAACCCCTCTTTAGGATTACATCTGTTTGTAATATGGACTCCCCTGCTCAAAGTAACCTGCTGCTTTCTGCTCTTTTCCCCTAGAACACTCCCGCGCTACTACTCTTCTTGTACTCCTCTTGCCCGGTATTGGTCTATATCAGACCATCATGAACAGGAGCTTGAGCAAACGTGACTTTATTTTCAAATACTGAACTCAACTTTGCTCTTGAGAAAAAAGATAATTCAATCTTTCCCATTCTGGCATTTCCAGTCTAATCCAGGGATTTTTTTTCAACCACACTCAAATGTTATTTTCTCAATCACTGTCAAGTTCAAAGCTTATCATTGTAGGATAAATGCTGTTTTTCACAGTTTCTTTCCTCTTTATTTTCACCTGACTTTCTTCCTGATGGTGACATAAGTGCAGCAGGATGGGGAGGATATATTTTCCAGCATTGGAAAAGGGGTAGCTGCTTTCCAGTGGGCACTCTTTGCGGGGCTTCATCCTGCTCAGTCTATGGGTGTCACTCTCTGCCCCTGTAGTAACTGCTGCAGTGTGGCTGGGGGCCTGAGCTTCAGGTGTCTAATACTGGAATCCACCAGGATATGGTACTCCCCTCCCCTGCTGATGAAAGTCCCTGCCATTGTCCTCTGTAACTTTCTCTTCCAAGTCTGAGACCATTTCTGGGCCGCTTTTCCTCTCAGAATTCTAAAATCTCCTTGGGAATCTGGGAACATTAGTCAACTTTCTCTATGCTGCATGGGAACAGGTGGGGGTTATGGCTTGTAAGGTTCCTGTTTAGCCTACCCTTACCTATGGCTACGGTGTAGGCAGTGTCCTGCCAAACATGGAATAAACCCTCCAAATAATCAACCCACAACAAATTTTACTTACTTTTCATAAGTTTACTAATCTGCCATTTGAAGAGATGTCTTCAGTTGTGATAACTCAGGTTCAATGGTTTATACAATATTATACATACTTGTAGGATGCATGTGTATTGCAGGCCAAAGATTGCAGAAATATCTCTTTCAAATATAAAGCTCAATTTGTTTTTCAAGCTGTCAGTCTAATAGGGCGATGGGAAATGAATCCCAGACAAATTAGGGAGTCTTATTCTTTTATTAGCCCAGGCCCTTGGCTAGGGCCTTTACTAGAGTCCAGGGGTAATTTGATTTGGCGCTATGTCCCCACTCAAATCTCACCTTGAATTGTAATAATCCCCATGTGTCATGGGAGAGACCCGGTAGGAGGTAATTGACCCATGGGGATGGGTTTTCCCATGCTGTTCTGGTGATAGTGAATAAGTCTCACGAGATCTGATGGTTTTATAAAGGAGAGTTCCCCTGCAGATGCTTTCACTCGCCTGCTGCCATGTAAGACATGCTTCTTGCCTTCTGCCATGATTGTGAGGCCTCCCCAGCCACATGGAACTGTGAGCCCATTGAGCCTCTTTTTCTTCATAAATTACCCAGTCACAGGTGTGTCTTTATCAGCAGCATTAAAATGGACTAATATAGTAAATTGGTACCAGTAGAGTGGGGCACTGATATAAAGATACCTGAAAATGTGAAAGCAACTCTGGAACTGGGTAACAGGCAGAGATTGAAACAGTTTGGAGGGCTCAAAAGAAGATAGAAAAATGTGGGAAAGTTTGAAACTTCCTAGAGACTTGTTGAATGGCTTTCAGCAAAATGCTGATGGTGATATGAACAATGAAATCCAGGCTGAGGTGGTCTCAAATGGAGATGAGGAACTTGTTGGGAACTGGAGTAAAGTCATCCTTACTATGCAAAGATAATGGTGGCATTTTGCCCCTGCCCCGAGATTTGTGGAACTTTGAACTTGAGAGAGATGATTTAGGGTATCTGGTGAAAGAAATTTCTAAGCAGCAGAGCATTCAAGAGGAAGCAGAGCATGAAAGTTTGAAAAATTTGCAGGCCAACGATGCAAAAGAAAAGAAAAATGCATTTTCTGGAGAGAAATTCAAGCTGGCTGCAGAAATTTGTATAAGTAATGGGGAGCCAATGCTACTCACCAAGACAATGGGGAAAATGTCTTCAGGGCATATCAGAGACCTTCACAGCAGCCCCTCCCATCACAGGCCCAGAGGCCTAGGAGGCAAAAATGGTTTCCTAGGCCAAGGCCCCTCTGCTGGGTGCAGCCTAGAGACTTGGTACCCTGTGTCCCAGCTACTCCAGCCATGGCTAAAGGGGCCAACATGCAGCTCAGGTTGCTGCTTCAGAGGGTGTAAGCCCCAAGTCTCAGTGGCTTATATATGGTATTGGGCCTATGGGTGCACAGAAGTCAAGAATTGAGGTTTGGGAACCTCTGCCTAGATTTTAGAGGATGTATGGAAATGCCTGGATGTCCAAACAGAAGCCTGCTGTAGGGACGGGGCCCTCATGGAGAACCTCTGCTAGGGCAGTGTGGAAGGGAAATGTGAGGTTGGAACCTCCACACAGAGACCCCACTAGGGCACTACCTAGTGGAGTTGTGAGAAGGGAGCTACCATCCTCCAGACCCCAGAATGGTAGATCCACCAACAACTTGCACTGCACACCTAGAAAAGCCACATTCAATGCCAGCCCATGAAAGCAGCTGGGAAGGGGGCTGTACCTTGCAAAGCCACAGGTGAGGAGCTGCCCAAGGCCACGGGAGCCCACCTCTTGCATCAGTGTGACCTGGATATGAGACATGGAGTCAAAGGAGATTACTTTGGAGCTTTGATTGCCCCACTGGATTTTGGACTTGCATGGGTCCTGTAGCCCCCCTTCATTTTGGCCATTTTTTTCCATTTGGAACAGGTGTATCTACCCAATGCCTGTATGGCCATTGTATCTAGGAAGTAACTAACTTAGTTTTGATTTTACAGGCTCATAGGTAGAAGGGACTTGCCATGTCCCAGATGAGCCTTTGGGCTGTGGACTTTCCAGTTAATGCCAAAATTAGTTAAGACTTTAGGCGACTGTTGGAAGGCACGATTGGTTTTGAAATGCAAGGACATGAGATTTGGGAGGGGCCGGGGCAGAATGATATGGTTTGATTCTTTTTCCCCACCCAAATCTCATCTTGAATTGTAATCATCCCCATATGTTGTGGGAGAGACCTGGTGAGAGGTAATTGAATCATGGTGTGGGGGTTTCTCATGCTGTCCTTGTGATAGTGAATAAGTCTCAGGAGATGTGATGGTTTTATAAAGGTGAGGTTCTTTGCACATGCTCTTTCTTGCCTGCCACCAAGTAAGACATGCCTTTTGCCTTCCACCATGATTGTGAGGCCTCCCCAGCCCCTTGGAACTGCGAGTCCGTTAAACCTTTTTCTTTATAAATTGCCCAGTCTCAGGTATGTCTTTATCAGCAGTGTGAAAACAGACTAATACAAGGGTTTGAAAAAGGCTCAGGAGGAAAATGGAAAATGAGATCCAGTGGCTTCCAGAGGCCACGTTTTCCTCTTCTGGCTTGATGTTTGTTCTGTTTACCTGGGGAAGGCAAACAGGGAACTCAAGTGCTTCTATGAGAAAGAGAGAAGGGTTATAATATCCTGTGTCCTCAGAGAGCCCACTGATTCTCTGTGTCACTTGTCTATACAGCATCCACCGTGGTGTCCATTATTGCATTGGGCCCACAGTTGCTGGACTATATAGGGCGCTGCAGGGATGCTCCTGGGTCCCACCCTCTTGCCCCCTCCCTTTCAGTTCCATTGATATACCATGTCTCTGGCACATAGGAAGTAACTTCTGATTTTCAAGCTATTCTGAGCTGTATGGAAGTTTTTGGTGGCCATCTAAGACCCCATCTTTTGTTACTCCCTTCAACCATCTATATATATTTTTAGTCTAGCTGCTTCTCTAGGGGTTTCCCTGGAAAATAAATCACAGACCTAGGTCTTCTCCTCTTGGGATCCCCACAGACCTTGCAGGGCATGACAAGGAGAGTGGGGTCTCTTCCAGAGACCCATGAACCAGCCCTCATACTTCTTCCTCTCTTTCAGTTCCCCCAGGAAGCATCTTCTGTTATCCCTGGGGCCAGTTGGGGGAGTAGGGCATTGGACACCCACCCACTGGGTTTTCTCTCAAATCTTTTGAGCCAGAGGCTTTTCTATTCCCATAAAGTACTAGGCTTTTGCAACTCAAAAGGTGGGAAGATAATCTTTTCCCTCTGCTCTCTGTTATCATCACCTCTCCTTTGCCAAGTTCTTTGAGTCTTACAGAGTTTCACTGCTGATGCCCTAGCCTGACGGCCTGAGAAGAGGGAAGGTTCAGACAGTGCCTAGAAGCCATAGCAGGCCACAGCTGCCCAGCAACCTGTCCTTTGCTGCTTCTGGATGTCTACACCAACATGTTAAATGAGGAGGCTATGCTTTGAGTTCCTCCACTTTACTTGAAAAACTTGTACATTGGTATCTTGGGAGAAATATCTTTTCCACTTTTGACCTCCAGTGGTTAGTGACGCCACTGAACTGGAATGGTGTAGCCTCCCATGCCTTTGAGGAAAATGTTTTAGGATCCAGTGAAAAAGCTAAGTTTGTTTTTCTCTCTTTTCTTTTTCTGTTTAGTAATGAAAAACCTCTGGCATGGATCTGGGTGGAAGGGAACATAATGGAAATGAAATCAAGCGGAATCCAGAGGCCAGGTTTTCCTCTTCCAGCTGATGTTTGCTTTGTTCACCTGGGGAAAGCAAACAGGGAACTCACGTGCTTCTGTGAGGAAGCGATAAGGAGTTATATTATCCCATGACCCCAGAGAGCTCGTAACTATTTCTCTCAAGAAGTCCCTGCAGTTGCTTATGGATTTAAAAACATCATGATAACACTGAAAACCACTGAAAGCAAATAGAGCACAGATCAGAGAGGAGAACTTCAGCTAAGGGCATAGTTGGCTTTCCTTGAGCACCAGGCTGGGATCTCTGAAGAGGATGGCTGCTCTTCCTCTTCCTTCTCCTGCTCGTAGGTCTCCCACCACTGCTGCTAGCTAGCATTCACTGAGTGCATGTGCTATGCCAGACACCTTTTAAAGGTACTACACTAATTAACCCACTTGATCCTCACAACAACTCTATGAGGTAGGTACTATTATCATCATCCTCACCATGAATGGTTATCACCATCCCCTTGGTGCTGTTTTCGTGATAGTGACTTTTTGTGAGACCTGGTTGTTTACAAGTGGGTAGTGCCACCCCCCTCCACCCCGCCCACTTGCTCCTGCTTTCATCATGTAAACTGACTGCTCCCACTTTACCTTCCTCCATGATTGTAAGTTTCCCAAGGCATCCCTAGGAGCAGATGGTGCCATGCTTCCTATACAGCCTACAGAGCTGTGAGCCAGTTAAACCTCTTTTTAAATAAATTGCCCAGTCTCAAGTATTTCTTTATAGTAATGCGAGAACGGACTAATACACTGGCTTATAGGGATGACCAGAAACATATAACTGAACTTTTTGAGTCTATCGTCATCTCACGTGGGCTGATGTTCAGAGCCTCCTTAGCATTTTGTTGGCATTCAAAAAACATTGTCTAATGCTAGAAAAGGCTCAGGAGGAGGCTGACCAGTCACACACAAGAAGATCCTAATAACCAGGTGAGGGCCAGCACCAATCTGGCAATGCCCCTTTAAAACCCCAAGTGGAACCTGAATGACAGGGAGGAAGATAAAATCCAACATTTTTGGGATTGTATTTTGATGGGGCTCAGGAAGGGTGTCCCGAAAAACCAAACACATAAATAAGATTGAGGAAATTAGACAAGAAGTGAAAGAGAGCTCATTAGCATTTTGGGTAAGGATTTTGGAGGCTTATTGGAAAGATACAGATGCAGCTGCAGTCTTGAAAATTCCAGGTTAATTAATATGACTTTTATAGGGTAGAGTATGCCTGACATTCCACAGAAATTGCAAAGATCAGAGGGCACCCTAACATTGCCAATGTCTCACTTGGTTGACGTGGCATACAAGGTCCTTCTGAGTCTAGAGTAGACTAGGAACAACAAAAGGAGAAACAAAAATTGCAGGAAGATGAAGCCGCAGGCTAAGTTCTCAGCAGCAGACTTAGCTAAGAGTCTGGAATGGCCTCCTCAAAAAGGGCAAAAGCCATCCCCCTACACATACCTGAGGAAAAACCAGTGTGCTGATTGCAGAAAAGAGAGACAGTAGAACAAAGATTGTCCCAAGTTGAATAGAAAGCGGGCCAAGACCAGCCTTGCAAAGGCTGGATTCAATGGAGATGACCTGAAATGTTGGGACTTTAAGGCTTTTTCCACCTTTCTTAATGTTACCTGCCAGGGGCCTAGGATAGCCATTAAATTGAGTGATAAATTGGTCAATTTTTTGATTGATGCTAGAACAAGCTACTATAACTCAAATGTAACTCTTTTTTTTTTTTATTTCAATAACTTTAGGAGTACAAGTAGTTTTTGGTTACATGGATGAATTATATAGCAGTGAAGTCTGGGCTTTTAGTGTACATGTCACCTGAATAGTGTACATTGTACCCAACAGGCAATGTTTTATCCCTCAATTTCTTTCTTACTATCCCCCTTTCTGAGTCTCCAGTGTCCATTATACCACTGTGCCTTTGTGTACCCATAGCTTACCTTCCACTTATAAGTGAGAACATGTGATTTTTGGTTTTTCATTCCTGAGTTATTTCACTTAGGATAATGGAATCTGGTTCCATCCAAGTTGCTACAAAAGGCACTATATTTCATTCTTTCTTTTGGTTGAGTAGCATTCTACGGCATGTATGTGCTACATTTTCTTTATCCACTCATTGGTTAATGGGAACACAGGTTGATTCCATATGTTTGCAACTGTGAATTGTGCTGCAATAAACACATATGTGCCTTTTTGATATGATGACTCTTTTTCCTTTGGGTAGATACCCAGAAGTGAGATTGCTGGATCAAATGGTAGATCTACGTTTAGGTCATTGAGAAATCTCCATGTTTTCCATAGAGATTGTACTACTTTGCATTCCCACCAACAGTGTATAAGCATTCCCTTTCACTACATACACATCAGTATCTATTGTTTTTTGACTTTTTAATAATGGCCATTCTGCCTGGGGTGAGGTGGTATCTCATAGTGGTTTTAATTTGCATTTCCAAGATGATTAATAATGTTGATCATTTCTCCTATGTTTTTTGGCTACCAAATGTAACTCTTAAGGCTGCTTCTACTCTGAATCCTGTCTACCCTGCTACCAGGGAAACTCCAGCTTCCTGTATGATTGCATTCAAATAACTGGTCAAGTTTACTCTAGCAGACTGGACCTCACAGACTTGCCATTGACAGAACCCAATGAAAAGTTCTTCACTGATGGAAGAAGTTTTGTAGAAAAAGGAGTCAGAGGGGCCAGGTATGCTGTAGTTACTGCTCAGCAGGTAATTGAAGTGCAGGCCCTCCCCCCAGGGACATGCACCCAAAGGACTGAGCTTTAGCCAGAGCTCTACATCTGGGTAAGGGAAAGCAATTCAATGTTTCACCCAAATATGCTTTTCTAATGGCCCATTTCCATGGGGGTAATTTCAAAGGAAAGGGGCCTCCCTCATTTTCAATAACAAATAAAGCATAGTCCTCAAGTGTTTGCATTATTAGAAACAGAAAAATGCCCAGGGAAATAACAATTGTTCACTGTTAAGGACACCAGAAGGCAGGCACTCATGTTGCACGAGGAAATATGAAGGCTAGCCTAGCTAGGCGAAAAAGGCAGTCAAGGAACCCGCTGCCCAGATGGCTCTTGTTCCCACTCTGTTTGGAGACCCATTGCCCAAGATATTTGGAGGCTGATCTTAAAAGAGCTGAGGAATGGGGGTTTTCTAAACATGCCAACCATCAATGACTTAATGAAATAAAAATTCCCCTTCCAAAAACTTTGATTAGACTGATTCTTGAGAAAACCCATCAAAACACCCATTATGGGTGCAAGGCTACTTTATGCTGAATACAGTCTTATCCTGTTGGGCCTGACTTTCAATGAACAATACAAACCATAGTCCAAAGTTGTCCTATCTGCCTGAAAAATAACCCAAAGGAAGGCACAAAAGCTCCTTTTAAACAAGGAACTCAATGGAGAGGTACTAATCCTAGAGAAGTCTCATAATCAGATTTCGCCATAATGCCCCTGGCCCCTGGATTATTTTTGATATTCGTTGGTTTTGGTTGATACCTTTACACAGGCTGGGTTGAGGCTTACCCGACCAGGCCTGAGAAATCTACTGAAGTTGTAAAAGCTCTAATAGAGAAAATAATTCCTTGATATGGACTCCTAAGAACTCTAATGAATAGGACATTAAAGAAGTCTCTAAAATTTGCCAAGAGACCAATCTCATCTGGGAAAAAAACTTTCCCGTTGCCCTCCTGAGGATATGGGTAGGCCCCCAAAAGTGGATTGGCTGTTAGCTCTTTTGAAATATTATGTGGGAGATCATCTCCCTGACTCCCAGACTCCCTGTCACTTGAGGATTTTTCCTCCCCTGAAACAGAAGCTAAGTCACATATAAAACAGGAAATACACTAAGTATATTGACTAGTCTTTCTGAGTTTGTTTCCAGCAGACTCCACTTCCTTACAGACATGCCTCTCCACTCTTTGAAACCAGGAAGCAAGTCTTGCTGAAGACCTGGAAATCCTGCCAGGCAGAAGACCAGCTGCAACCGCAATGGGTCAGCCCTTTTGAGGTGCTACTGACCACTCAACTCATCTGTCAGGTTAGCCAGTGTTAAACCATGGATTCACCAATCAGTCCCTCTGGGATCCCTCCAGGGGAAATAGTCATGGTCTCATGAACCTTTCCGTGGCCTTAAGTTAATATTCAAAGCTCAGCCAAAGAACTCTAGATAAGAAATCATAAAGGAAACATGTGCTTTTCAGGTTGTTATTGTTCTCCAGATCCTTCCTGCTCCTGGATGGATGACTCATCAATTTATATTTCACAAGCTCTTGCCTCATTGGCCAATTTATGCCACTGTTATATATGTCACTCAAAACCCCAATATGGCTGGGTGCGGTGGCTCATGCCTGCAATCCCAGCATTTTGGGAGGCCAAAGCAGGTGGATCACCTGAGGTCAGGAGTTCGAGACCAGTCTGGCCAATGTGGTGTAACCCTGTCTGTACTAGAAATACAAAAATTAGCCAGCTGTGGTAGCATGCACCTGTAATTCCAGCTACTTGGAAGGCTGCAGCAGGAGAATCACTTGAACCCAGGAGGCGAGGTAACAGTGAGCCAAGATTGTGCCACTGCACTCCAGCCTGGGCAACAGAGTGAGACTCTGTTTCAAACAAAACAAAACAAAAAAACCCAATCTGCTCTAGACCATAGTAACCCCTTAATCCAACCAGTTCATAGCTTTTTGCATGTCCCTACCTGCACATTTGAACATCTGTAGACCCCTAAAAGAACATACTGAGCATGCCTTATATGAAAAACCTTTTAGGGACTACAAAATCCCCCTGGTTTCCTAGAAGAAGGCAAATGCCTCTTTTCCCTTGATGGTGACCTGAACAGCACTCCATTTGATTGGGATGTGATGAATCAGGAAGACTTGTGGGTAGGCATAAGATTGTTCTCTTAGATTCCCCCAGGGGATCCCCTCCATATTCTCTGTTATCTTAAAATTTGGATTATCTATATTATTGATCATCCTAGTTCAATGTGGCTTAAGATGCTGTTCTAAAACCATTAATAAAAGTATGCAGATCATGGTATTCCAACCTGGATGCCAACCAGGTACTCATGAGTACTTCCGATTACACATGCAACATTTTCATTCTTCCTTATTATCCCAGTATGCCCCTCCGCAGTATCAAGCAGCCAAAGATCAATGACCAGATTCCTCATGATTAAGGAATTGACTAAATAGAAAGGGGGCACTGAGACCAGTCCAGTTTCCCATAGAACTGAAGCTTAAGAAACTTACATTTGTTTCTATTATCTGAGTTCCTTTCTCAGGAAATTGACCATCAGGCCTCCCGGACCATGTCAGGGAACTGAGGCTTTCCAGGTGACTGCATTTGGACAACAGATATACCTGCTTCCTGTTTGCCAACTCCTCTTCCTTACCCCCCCCCATTCCTGTTTTGCTGCACACACATAGTTACAATGCACCAGACCTCTCATCTGATCCCCTGCTGCCTGTTGACCAACTCCTCTTCCTTGCCCGCCCCCCGTTTTCCTTCTTCGCTATATGAACCCCTAACTTTAGTTGAGCTGAGAGATGGATTTGAGACTTGCCTCCTGTCTCTCTGGCTGACATCCCCTGCAATAAAGCCTTCCTTCCCTGGCAGTACTCATCGTCTCAGTGATTGGCATTCTTTGGGACAAGCCACTTGGCCTAGGCCGAACTCCTGGCACTCAGCAATACAATCTTAACAATATTTAACTGAATACTTTAGGAAAATGTACACGTTAGTGGTTGAATGTCTCCTTGACCCTCCCTCTGCCACTTAAATTCAGGCCTAAGCACCCCTCTTTTTGGGGGTAATATGAGGATGCCATTATAGTACTGGGGTTATAAGCACAGGGACTTTCAGGAACCAGGTGGGTCACAGTGAAATACATTTCCACAGAAACTGAGGACTTGGCTCAAGTAAATAGAGCCATTTATAGTCAGTCAAGGCCCCCACGTCCTGAACCTCAATCCATGCATGGTTTTATAACCCTTGCTTATGCAGCAGAAGATAGCAATTGGAGAAATGCTTCAGATGGTCTTTAGTCTCCACGTGCTGAGTCATTTTTCCAGACTGGGAGAAGCTGAGTTCCATCAGCCGTGGCTCTTCAGGGTCATCAGGATCCAGGGACTGTACATGTTACTGCTCCTTAGGGACAGAGGGACAATTGTACACTGACTTCAGGGTATTGGCTGATGTGTCTCAGAGCCAGAGGCCACACCAGGAACCACAGAGAGAGTCAATTATGTATCCGTATTTTGATACACCCCTTAACAAAAATAACCACTTGAAGCACTTTAAACTCTTCTAGCTATAATTATTTCAAGCAGCAAACCTAACAGGCATTTTCCTTTATACAACCCGGCAGAAACATTGCGTCAACCTGAAGTACACTCTTAGAAGCAATTAAAACCATCACATTTAATTAGGCATGTCTTCATGTCTTGCCTGTGCAGATTTTCAAGTACACTGCCAATGCAGACTTTCAAGTTCTCTGTCAAGACCAAATCTCCTAATTCCAATCTCACGAAGGGACCTTTCTCTGGACTCATCTCTATGGAGAGCCTGACAGTGTGGTTTTATTTGTGAGTGCCCCCGCCAGTCACAAGTAGGCCTTGGAGGGCATGTTCCACGTTGCTGCAGGAGGGCAGGCTCTGGGTAGACCTAAGAGGACCTGATGTCCAAACCTGGCTCTGCCTGTCAAGGGCTGTGTGATAAAGGGCAGACCTCCTCACCTTGCTAACGGCAGTGTCTTCTGTAGAAAGGGCACTATACGTCTAACTCCCAGGAATGTTGGATAGCGCACGTTTAGTACAGGGACACAGGCAACATTCAACAGCTTTTATTCTTATTTTCACTGCCCAAAGTCCTACAGTTACTAAGATGCACAGAAGGGGCTTGCTTAACTCATGCTCTTGTGCTCTTTTTTGTTTTCATTTGAACATTTTTTAATGTGAAAAAAATATACAGAAAAATGCATAAATTCAGGCAGTTTAACAAATACTTGTAAAGCCAACACTTGTGTGAATTTTCAAGGAAAGGACAACATTAGTGATATCCAAGGAGTCTCTTGTAGGTCCCACTCCTCCGTTTACTTCCCTCTCTTCCCCTCCCCTGCCTGCCCTGAACCCCTCCTCTCACACAGCTTCCAAACAGACTATAGCTGGCTTGGCTTTTGGAAGAAATCTTCTCTGGCAGTGAGCAGCAATCCCTGTAGCACAGGATGCTGAGCACTGGAGGATGGCAGAGATACTAACAGACTACCCTACCTGCCCTCCCATTTCCATGTCCCACACAGAAGTGTGTGAGTCAGTGCCCCACAGGCCGTGGCCTCCTTCCAGGGCTAAGGGATAGCTGTGTGCACTGAGAGGAACAGGCACCCAGGGGAGTCGGGGGCCAACCACTTTTTATTTCTGTGTCTCCTCATTATCTGTCTTTCCTAACCCATTAAGAGACCAAATTCCATTGCTTCTTTTTCTCCTGATGCCTCTGATGGCAGTGACTGCTACCATCATTCCAGCTGCAGCAGGGAGGCACAGCTGGGGCTGCATACTCCATAGATCTGGGGTCGGGTGGGGGAGGGCCGGCCCCTGCCCCTTCTGAGTTTGGAGGGGAGCTCTCTGTGCCACTGCAGCCACCCAAACTACAGCTGCAGACCCAGGCCTCCTGCTCTGAGGAACAGGTACAGCCGCCCAAACTGCAGCTGTGGATTGGCGCCTCCCTGTGTTCTTGGGGGAGCTTGGGAACAGGCAAGATCTGCCCTCCTGCCATGGCTGCAGACCTGGACCTCCCACTCCATGAAGTAGGCAGGAGATGGGGACAAGTGGTAGCCCTGCCTCTTCTGAGTTGGCAGGGCGGGAGCTCCTGGGGGCAGCTGTGGCTGTCCTCCGAGGCACAGGACCCTGGCATCACTGCAGCCTGCACCACTGGGGGCCCCAGGAAGGAATCCCTCTCAGCCCCACCATCCCTGCAGGCTCGGGGTATCTGCTCCCACTGCCTGGCCTCTTTGCTCCGGGAGCCTGCTCAGATTTCTGAGAGGCTGATTGGGGCAGAGCCCTGGGGCCATGAATGACAGTAGGAGGCAGATTGATTTCTGGCCAGAAAGGGGCGGGTGCCTAGTAAGGCCCCACCTTCAGGCCAGGGAGAGCCTGAAGGTTGGGGGCCTGGCTGCCAGTCCCACTGACTGGAGTGGGGACTCATGGTGCCTCTTGCAGGCCCACCCATGGTCACCCAGGGATCAACTGGCATGCACTTCCTCCCCTCTGAGGTCCGTAAAAGCCATAGGCTCAGCCAGAGCAGGGCAGAAGACGACCAGAGGCAGAAGAGGGCAGAGAGATGGGACCACCAGCTGCAGAGATGACTTGCCAGCAGAGAGGAGCTACTCTCTCTGCTTGGAGGTTCAGAGACCTGAAGAGACCTTCGAATGACTTGCCTGTGGAGAGAAGCCTTTCTCTCTACGGCCTCCTCTCTGATGAGAACCAAACACTGGACAACCTGCTAACAGAGAGGAGCTACCCACTCCTCTGAGCTGTTCTAACACTAAGTAAAACATTTCCTCTTTTTTGCCCTTCACTTTTCTGTGTTCCTGGATGCAGGACAAGAACTTGGGCAAAGACGCCATGGCCACAGAGGGTTTTGGCCAGAAAAATCGACACTCCAGAGATCCTGTGAACGTTTTGGGGGCTTGTTCGGGATCTGTGGAAGGGTAAAAATGATTCTGTCCTATTTTTCAGAGTCTCTAAACTCCACAATAGTCAAAATGAAGGAAAAATACCGGGCCTCTGTCAGCCAGTTGAAAGTGACTAGAGCAGCTGCAGGACTTAAGACACAGAGGACAGGCTTGCTGGGGAGGACATCATCAATCCCCCATCACCCTTAGGTGTTGGGAATGTTGGCTTTGTTCCAACCCAGTTTCCCTTCCCAGAGGTCTACCCATTGCATGGGACTGGAAGGGGGTCCTGGAGCAACTGAGGTTATCTGGCCAAGACCACGCCTCAGTGTTATCCAAAGGCCTCTGAACTAACTCCAGTCCCCGACTACCCGTCAGCACCAGGACTTCCAGTCTTTCCTATTGTTGTTTATTTCTTATTTTCTTTGGTGGCTGTCATGGTTCCTATCTCTTTTCTATTCAGTGTTAAATGTTAAGGATGTTTGTTGTAAACCAGGGATGTTACTGCCTAGAATGAGCATTTAGCTTAGTCACTGAAAGTATAAAATAGAAGACTGAGTAGCACAAAGCGAAGTGTGCTTTGGTATCTGTAAGTAAACTCATGGTGAAAATGTCCTTGTAGTTTACTTGGTTGCCACCTTGAGGCACAGAAAAAAAGCATTGCCTCAGGAAAGAAGCTTTCTGTAAACATGAGGGCAAATGGTCCAAGGTCCCTTAGGTGCAGGCCTCCTTTGCCCTGCAGTGTAACCCCAACCCAGACCTTTGCCAACACTGTAGGATTGATTCAGCCCTCCTAGTGGCCATCTCAGGAGAGGTTACAAGGGCAATCCCAGGGAAGTAGGGAAGCAAACCCCAGAGCTACCTCCAGCAGGGGAATCAATCTTCTCTGCTCCTCCCTATCCAGGTTATCTCTCAAGTTTACCCCAGCCTAGGAATCCTGGTTTTAGGCAGGTCCTAGTCTCAACTGCCCCTACGACAGATGCCTGGTGAATATGGCCCCATTAAGGATCAGGTCACCTTTTCTCTTCAGGACTTAAGGCAAATTAAGGAGGATCTTGGCAGGTTTTCAGACAGCCCTGATGGGTATATAGAGGCTTTCTAGAACTTAACCCAAGTATTTAAACTCTTCTGGAGGGATGGCCATGTTCCTTGTTGAATCAAACCCTGAAAAGTAGGCCCTTCTCAGCAAGTGGGGAAGAATGTTGGGAATGAGTTTTGTTTACATCTTGTATAGGGCCAGCGAAGGGGTGGAACCTTATCCAGTTGGAAGAATAGCAGTACCACTGGAGGACCCTAATAGGACCCCAATGATGAAATGGGACAATGGAAGGAAAAACTTTCAGGTGTGTATATTGGAAGGCTTGTGAGGGACTGGGACTGGGCCTCTCAATTGCCCTGGGCTATCCATGGTAGATCAGGGATTGGATGGGAGTTCCAGTACCTTCCTGGAAAGGCTAAGAGGGGTCTTGGTAAATATACCCCTCTATCTCCTGATTCAATAGAGGGACAGCCGGTCCTAAGAGATCAGGCAGCCCCTCTTATCAGGAGGAAGCTGCAGAAATAAGCCACAGAATCAAGTAGTACCTCCTGAAAGTGGCCACCTTGGTCTTGTACAGTAGGAATCAGGAGGCCCAAGAGAGGAAAAGGCGACTCAAGAAAAAGGCAGAGGCTGTAATAATCACCTTGCAGGCTCACAAACCCCAGAATTCCTAAGATGCACCTGTTGACTGCTGCAAATGTAAACTATTGGAGGGCGGACTATTCCCAAGACATGGGTCACCAGGTCCAGGGCCGGTGTTGCAAATGGAACAGCAGGGCTGATGGGTCCCAGGGTTCCTTTTCCTGGCCTTAGTGGTTCAGATCATCATTGCCATTTAGGAGCCCTGGCTGATTCTGGGGATTGAGGGGAGGAAGATGGACCCCCTTGATTCAAGTGGGCCTTCCAGTTCTCTTCTCTGACCTATATCCCCCTTTTAGCATGACCGTGAGGGGGTCAGGGAAAGGCCAGCCTCTTAGTTGTCACCTTCTTAGGCCAGGTCCCCAATTCCTGGGACTCCCTTTATCTCCCTTGTTTGAGGAGGACCTGGCCCCACAACTTCACCTGCTTGTGTTAGGGAGGCAACAGAGGAGCGGCCCCTACCAGTTGCTAGATGCAAATTGTCAACGGCCGTCTGGGACTAATTTAAAAGGTTCATACACCCTCGTGAGGCACCTTTTTATTGCAACACCTCTAGAGTCTTTCCCCTGACCCCCAGCAGCATGCTTGCAGAGAGGCATGGCAACTTGTCTCTCAGTAGATTGCCTGTGTTTTAGATAGAAAATGAAATCCTTGTCAGACATACTACTGAATCTATCCTTGAGTGTATGAATTCTCAAGTTTGGTTGCATCTTGTTTAGACTTTGTTCTCAAGTATTTTAAAAAGGGCTGGTTTTGTTCTTTAGGATAACAAGCTCCTCTAGTTCGAAAAGCTTCCCACTTCATTTGTTGATTCAGTGTTAATGTAGTGCGTCTGTGAATGCCAGGGCAGGGTTGGGAGCACAAGACTCAGGTCCTGCCATTTGGAGTAAGATTGTCCAGACAGGGCAGGGCTGGGCTGTGAATCTATCGAGACCACCCTGGCCCCTTGCCCTGTGCGCAGTCTCCAGCAGTCACTTCACAAATATGTTGGTTTAATTCAACTCCAGGACCTCCTGGGTGACTTGAAACAGGAGATTCTGGATCACTTCTGGCTGGATAGTGACCCTGATGGTATAAATCTTTGATTTTGGGAATTCTGTAAGAAGTAATCTTAAGAATTTAATATGGCAAATCCCTCATTCTCATGACCCATCCAGGCAGCACATCTACAAAGGCATATAGTGAGACAGGTGACACACAGGCTGTCTGCATATAGCCATGTAAGCCTCTGAGGGAAAAGAACCAGGCAGGGGTTCCAACCCTTCCCAAAGTATCAGGAGGCTTAGGGAAGCCAGATCACCACCCAGGGGAGTCCTAGCATCAAGGTCAATGTTTGAGCATTCACTCCAGTGTATCCCGGGCACACCTAATAATTACTCAGAGACGTCAATCTAAATGAGGGCTTTTTCAAGGAACAAAAGCCTTAAAACACAGTGAATTCTTAGTAAAAACCTACTGGATTAAAGTTGAGTTAAGGATATACTTTTTTGGCATTAAGACAGCTTAAAATTGAATTCAGATCATTTACCAGATATGTTGGCAATAACCAATAACCAACAAAATATTTGGATTCTTACTATATGTGAGTCTGCATTTCAGTAGTTGAAAGCTTAAGCTTAAGAGGTAGAGAGATAATGTATCCAAATGCAAAATGACTTTTCTGTGGAACTACAGAAAATACCATGATGCTTTTTCCAAGGGCCCAGAGACTGTCAAGTCTATTAAAAATTGGGTAGGTGAATTGTATTTCGTTGTTTCCCTAGATTATCTTCCTATTAATTTAGCAAATGAGGAAGTTAAAGACGTCTTTAGTGAATTAAATATCTTGTTAATGTTACTGTATGATCTTTTATATAGTCAAGACCAAGCCAAAACAAACAAAGACAGATGGGGCTACCACATTTTATCTCATTAGTGAACAATGAAAGGCATCCAGAGAGGAGGCCAGAGCACTCTACCATAGTAACGTTGTCTTTGATTTGAAATAGAATCTATTTTCTAACGTCAAACATTCAAACTCACTTGGTGAGGGGGAGGAAGGTGGTCATCAAGACAAAAGTTTGACAGTGTTTAGATTTCCAAGTTACATGCTGGTGTGTAGTATCACTAGAGAACTGGTAGTGTATAATAGTAGCAGTTAAATCTTACTCTTCATACCACCGGAAACACGTACTCTTACATGAGTTTGTGCAAACAGGAGCATGTGTGTTTATGAAATAAAGTCTACATTAAGAGTACGTGGGAACAGGAGAGGAAGGAACAAAATGCCAAAGACAGAGACAAGAGAGCATACGGAATTAAGTGCTTTTCAACATAGTTGGAAAGCAGAGGAGATGTGTAGTGGTGGTAGGTGGTAGGTGGTAAAGTTAAAAAAAAAAAAAAAATTTAGAGAGGTAAGCCAGGACTGGATCCAGGGCTGGATTTTGGCTTGTAAGCCAAAATAAGGAATTTGGACTTCATCCTAAGAGCAATGGGGGCTTTTAAGCCATTTTCAATAGGGAAGATACATAATCAGATTGGCATTTTGCAGAGATACTGTGATCTGCATTGTGGAGAACAGACTGGAGTGGCAAGGGACAGGGAGCTGTGGGGTGCAGTTAGAAGAGCATCACAGGTGAAAATGATAAGAGGATATGTGTTCTCCTTCAATGTCCACATTTCTGGAAACCACATACTAAGAAGACGAAGTCCTCTTCATAAACTTTATCCAGTGGATCCTGACTTCAGGATGGAAAATGCTCTGTCATAGGCTCTTGCTGCAATGCCATCCAGTGTCTGTCCAGAACATAGACAGGATTTAGGATATGATCATTGTGTGCATGACTACTTCTGAAAGTATCTTTGAATCAAATAGGTTGTATGTTAAGGATAACAAACCCTGACGTCTTTTGATATTTCTGACAAGCAAGCAATAGCCCAAGACCCAGGAATCTTCATAATCCCCAAGTCTGGATGAGTGGCTGAATTCATGGATTATTTTTGCTTTGGAAAAAAAATTGATTTCTCAGTAGGATGAACTTACTTTAACTAGGAAGGCTTGTATTTTTTAGCCCTGTTTTGAAAGACTGAGGAATGCTAGGGGAGAACATGAGAAAAGGTCACCCCAAGACAATGTTAATTTTTTTTGCAGAATTTTGTAGTTTAGGATCAAAGGCTTTCTTCAGTCAAGAGGAGTATAGCATTCATTTTAAGGCTATTTTTTAAGTTTCAAGGTGCACTGACAGTATACACTGTGTTTGGGTGCTGATATACACTACTACCTATATTATGTAAGTATTTACGATATATATCCTAGGAATCATTGGTAAGAATGATCTAAAATGCTACAGTAGCTTTCTTCATACTGTATCATTCTCCTTTCAATTCTCCAAGTGTCCACAATGAATCGTTCTACTCTCTTCATTCCCAAGGGAAATCACAGAAGAGGAAACTCGGTTGGATTTCTTTTGAGAAGGAAGATTTTTAGGACATAATTTGGCACCTAAGAGACATACACAAAAATGAAAGCTGTATTGAGCTACCTATTCTGTTTTCTCCAGAACTCCTTTTTGAACTTTAATAAACAAAATTTGTCTACCTAAAATAAGAATGGCTAGAGAGGCTCTAACTGTTGTCCTCACTCGCTAAAGGTGTATCTTTAGGCCACTTGTTCTTTTCCCTTTCGTGGCTTTTCAGTCCACGTCAGTGGGACAGACTCATGCACCAATGTCCAGAACACATCTACTGGCTGTTGGCTCATGTCTGCAAAACTGGCTTCAGTGACCTCCTGCCTAAGAGTTAGTCATGCACAACACGATTGATGTTGGTCAACTGACTTAGAACACTGAAGGTAGTTAAAAGATGGAAAAGTGCCTGGTTAGACATAGACATGGCATGTTTAGAAAGAAAACACTAGGTGGGTATATTTTCAAAGGGATTGGTTGGTATGTCTTCTATTCATATACGTATACAAAGACAGGGTCTTGCTCTGTCTCCCAGGCTGGAGTGCAGTGGTGTGATCCTAGCTCACTGCAGCCTTGGACTCCTGGGCTCAAGCAATCCTTCTGCCTCAGCCTCCCAAGTAGCTGGAACTATAGGTGTGTGCCACCACACCCAGGTAATTTTTAAATTTTTTGTAAAGATGGGGTCTCACTGTGTTGTCCAGGCTGGTCTCTAACCTTGTCTCAAGCGATCCCCCAGCCTCTTCTTCCCAAAGTGCTGAGATTACAGGGGTGAGTCACTGCATCTGGCATCTATTCCTACTACTATATTTTAATTGAATATTTACTGTAGAGTTATATGGGTAATACCGTGTCGGTTAACATGAGGAGTATAAAAGTAATCTAAGAACCATCCCTTTTGCCCTAAAAATCTTACAAGAGTTGAAGTGACAAGACACATATGAAAAGTTAAATAATAAAAGGCTGTATACAACCACAATAAATGAAGTTGATTTGGGGGAGTATGCAGCAAGGTGTGGGGAGGCCAGGTGCCTTTGAAGGAGAAATGAAGCAGGTGGGGTAACAAGGTGATTTAGAAGAAATTATGGTAGAAGAATGTTTTACAGGCAGAGGAGATGTTCCCCAGAAGAGAGAAGGAACAGCAATATAAGCAAAATCAGAGCTATGAGAGTGTTTTGTTTAGCATCAGGCCTCACTGATAAGCTCTGAATTATTAACATAACAGAGAGGGAAGAAGAGACAGGAGGTGACATTAGAAAACTTGGACCAGATCACAAAAAATTAAAAAATTTCAGGCCCAGGATTTAACTTGTTGACAATGGGGCTTCATCTAAGCTTTTAAGTGAGGAAATGTCACACAACTTATAAGATAGACATTTTTATAAAAAACATTAAAAATAATTTAAAGTAATCAAAAGAAAGGAAAAGATGACAAAATGAGGCTGCTCTGGTGTCAGACATCAGTGTCTTTTTTATAGCTGAGAAGATTTCTATTCAATGCTGTTCAACATGCTGGGAAATACAATAGTAATGAAAACAGATAGGAAGTGCCCTTCACTGGGCTCTCTTTTTGGGGGTCCTGAATGTCTTGGGAGCAAGTGAGCTAATGAGCTACAGAAGTCAGAAGACACAGAGACATCAGTGTCAGCAGCTTTGAAGGGCCGTGCAGAACTGGCAGGTACTACACCGCACAGTGCAGAGCTAACGCTGCCTGAGGCTGACACCGCAGTGCCTCCTCTTGCTCTCTTTTGCCCCTACTTCTAATCATTAGAACCACAAAGTTCTCAGGGTTTACCCCCTGCAGCTTTCTCACAGCTTCCCGGAAATCTAGATGAAATGCTGAGGTTAGAAAGTCAGTGGCCTGTCCAAACTCACCTGACGGATCACCGATCACCGCAGAAAAAGAACCGAAACCTGTGAGCTTTCCACAGTGTTACGAGGCCTTTGCCAGAGGTGTGAACGTCCGCCCGAGGGGATTCTCCAGGAAACCTGCATTTCCAAATTCTGAACCTGCCTCTATAGATTGCAGTGTCTACTTTTCCCTCTTAACTTCCATCTACTTTGGAGTTCAACATCCTGACTACCCCACCTTTAAGGCCCTTCTCCTTGTAAACGATAGCTCTGTCAGCTAGGTCCTGCTGGCCTTCTGAAAAGGACGAAAGGGAGGCCAGCAAGAAGCTCGGCCAGGTCATGGTTGGCAACAGGTTGGGCCTCAGGACACTGGGATGGGCAAGTTAAGAAACAAAATGACTAGAGGTGCTCAGTGGAGTCTCAGGGCTGAGGGCCTCCTCTACAGAAGTTCCTTTTACTCATGGGCACGAAAGTGACCAAATACATTTGTCATTGCGACTATGGCAAGAGTACGTGTGGGATGGGAGGCTGGAGAGAAGCTCATTGTCACTCGTTGCATGAGGAATGGATGGGTATCCATATTTTAGACTAAAAGGGGAAACTTCACCTCTAATTTCAAGCAGGAGCTTTTTATGTTAAAATGTAAACTTCATTCCCTATCTCCCCGCCCATTTTTTTTTTCTTTGTCCAACAGAGTCTTTCTGAGTTTGTATTTAGCTGTTGGGATTAGTTTAAAAAACCTCTCTGATGACCACAGCATGTAGGAAGAAGCTGGGTCCCAAAGAGAGAATGCAGTTGCCAGAGAGAACACAGAAACAGGCACAGCAAGCTTGGGCTGGCCTGAGAGGTCTTTAGTGGCCACAACAAACTTCACCAGCCCAAGTGGAGAGAGGCACAGCCGCCCATGAAACGAACAACAACATTGCACTCAGAGGCTGTTCCTCCAGCACCTGCCTAGGCAAAGTCCAGGTCTCAGAAATAAGGACACCACCGCAAGAAGAGGACCCCCAGTGACAATCTGCTCCATGGGACATGGAACACAGGACACAAGGAAGAGGACTGAGACCTAACTGGGATGTTTCCCTCCCCGCTCTGGCTAAAGCTTACCATCCATTTGACAGCACGGAAAAATTCCAGGCTCATAGCAGCACCCGTCCTACAAACCTTTTAGTTTCTAGCAAGTTTCATTTGTCAGAAAGTACACACACTTCACATTTACAATGACCTTGTAATTCTCCGTCCTGCTGCTTCTTTTCCCAGCAAAAATTCTATTTTACCCCTTCACGATCCCCCTTCCAAAATATTCCTCGGGATTTCTAGGTGTGTTTTCATCTGGGATCTGAATGGCCCCTTCTACTAGATCACTTTGCTCCCAGAAGCACCTGGAAGGAGGCATGGCCACTTCCGTCTGGTGCCTGACAGTCCCCCTTCCTCCATTCTCCTACTCCGTTCCCCTCACAGAGGCTACTCCCCCTCTGCCACCAGCTCCCCTGGATCACCCCTCTGTTAGCACTGGAGTTCACATGGCACGGTTCCTTTACACCCCAGCCCTCTCCTTTCTGGAGCATACTGCGCTGAGGAGGGGGAAGCCACAGGAGCTCCACCCAGCCTCTGAGGGAGCCTCCCACCCCTGCTGCCTGGCCGACATGCTTTGCTGCTCTGTTGTGGCCTTGGATAAACTTCTTTATTCATAAGGATTTTCTCCTGGAACTGCTCTACTTTTCCCCTTCAGTCTGGTTTCTTTCTGGGACACTCAGTCCAGCAGAAATATCTGAATATCATTGGTTTCAAACATCCCTGTGGAGCTCCTGCTCCTTCAGGTTCATCAAGAGATGTGGCTGGACACCGTGTCAGTGGCAGTTAAGAGCTTTCTCAAAGTTCTGTGACAGTTAAGAAGCCGTTTGTCTGCAGCAGGGAGGTTGACCTCTGGGTCAGAGGTCATGAGTTCTAAGGTTTCTCAGCTCTGGCCTGGATACAATGTCCTTTTCCGCGTGTATAACAGACTATGTATTATTTTCATTTCAAAGTATGTGTTTGGTCGTTTTCAATATATCCTTTTTGCAATTTTCACATAAAGCCCTACCTAACTTAAATAATTCTTGGTGTTTCCTTGTGTCCACACTTGGGCAAGGTGGACCTTGAGACTAGGTTCCTTGAGTTTAAGAGCCCAGTTCTTTGGTTAATGAGGTCCATTCTGCCTGGGGGGGAATATGTGACCTAGGACCAGATTGGGGAGGTCACGAGCAAAGAGGACAGCTGACTGGACAGAGATCAGGAACCCCCAGGCAAATATTGGGGTCATGAAAGGGTGAAAATTCTGTCAAGACCTGCCCACAAATACAGGCAAGGAAAGAATATAATTTTTTAAAAAGATGAAAGTGAACCACTTTCCTTATCATAGAATGTTCTCTTAATTTTTCCTCTTTTTGGAGATAGAATGCCGAAGAGTACTTAAAACTCTCTGTCTGATGTAAAGGATAATTATTGAGCAAACATCTTTGTCACCCGAATATGTATGTATCCTTCTGTGGAGGTAGAATCTGGTTCTTGACCTTGACTGGGGTGATGCTTGCAGGGCAGACAGTGGCACAGGGTTGCTAGAGCATGTGAATGTGCAGTGAGTACATGGGTTTGGAGTGAGCAGAGAGGAGATGGGGGTGCAAGTGTATGATTACTCTGGGGTGCATACTTCAAAGGCCTGAGAAGATGTTTCCCAGGAAGGCATGATGCCAAGGGTGGGGCACCAGGAGCAGCAGGCCTGGGTTCTTGTGCTGCCATCTTAGTGTGACTGAGTAAGGCACGGGCTCCCACCGAGCCTCACTTCCTTCAGCAGTCAGACAGGGCCACACAGTACCGCCTGTTCCTGTGCCATAGGAGTGCTGCGAAGATAAAAAACATAATTTACTTAAGCTCTTTGAAGACTGAAGTAGTACTCAATGTAAATTCTATTGTTTATTCTGATTTTCTCATGATGTAAGGTACTGTAGTTTAATATCGTAGGAAGGTGTCCTTTGAGATCTGATTATAGGTCTTAATTGTCTTGGGGAATTGGGATAGCTTTGGGAAATGCTGACAATCTCTGAAAACATCTGGTGGAGATTAGCTGAGGAGTATCCCTGGCAACAGTCTGTGAGAATTAGAACAGCTGTCAAGATGGACGTCTGCTACTGAGCTCTTCAGCCTATAATTAACACACCTCTCACCCACCTTAGAAAGGGCTCCGCTTGCTCTTTAAAAATTGGAGTTCCTTTATCTGTTTTTAAACACAGGTCAGGAGACACTTAATTCTTGGTTGGTTTTGCTGTCAAAAGGCTGTTGGTTTTTGTCCTACAGAGTGTGCTGGACTTGAGTCTGATGAGGGGATGAACTCAGCTGACTATTTTGGCAGCCATTTTATTAGATTTAACGCACCTCTTAGTTTTCTCACCAAGTTCACAATTAAATAGGGAGTATCTATAAAGAAAAAAAGAGATATTATGACTCTAGCTTATTTTTTACATTCAAGGAGCCAATAAGTGAAATGTGTAGTTTTAGTGTGCCTTTCTGAGCCAAGACGTAGGGTCATGCCTGTGGCTTTCATTCTTAGCGTAGCTGAAAGCAGCCACACTTAATTTTGCAGAGTAACTAAGACCCTGGGCTCTAAAGTCAGGCAAACCAGGGCTCAATGTTGGTATATATTCCAGATGTCTTTCTGATTATTCTTCAGTGTGCAAACCCACACAGGCAAAATAAATCCATATTTTCTACTTCTATAAAAGTAGAACCATATTTTATAATTTGTTTATAAATATTAATTTTCCACTCAATTTATACTATTTCCACATAAGTAAATATTCATTTCCAGTTTATAACGATGTCATAGTATTTTATTGTATGTATTTAAGCAACCCTCTATTATTTCTTTAGATTGCTTTTAATTGTTTGCTTTTACAAATCTGCAATTAATAACCTTGTGGATACTACTTAATGCTTATTTCTTATTATTTCATTAGTATTAAGGACAGGCATAGGAGTCTTTTTCAAAATGGATGAAAAAATCTTAAAAGTATTTCTTAGTACTGTAAAGTAACTTCCAAACAGGTTGTCAAGAAAGGATAGAGAACAGTATTTTTGTACTGGTGGGAATAACTGACCTAAGTAAGAGAAAAACTAATGTTGGAAGAGAAGGCAGAATGGTGAAATCAATGTCCTTGAGTAGGTGAGAGAGATGGGACCTTACTGCATTTCTCAGAGTGTTTTGTGTTGCTATAAAAGAATATCTGACTGAAGCAGGGGTGATCAATTGATCTGATACTGACCCAGAAGTGGTGGCTGGGTGGTTTATAAAGAAAAGAGATTGGCCGGGCCCGGTGACTCACACTTGTAATTCCAGCACTTTGGGAGGCCGAGGCTGGTGGATCACCTGAGGCCGGGAGTTCGAAACCAGCCTGACCAACAGGGAAAAATCCCGTCTCTACTAAAATTACAATATTAACCAGGCGTGGTGGCACATGCCTATAATCC
>NW_012108820.1:1199933-1220186 GCF_000951045.1 Mandrillus leucophaeus
CATAGCTACTGTGAATAATAAAAATAGACTATATTGTCTAGAAGAATAGGAGAGTGCATGAACTAGGGAAGTATAATACCATTGTTGGGCAGCCATCAGGGCCCACTAGACTTTCAAGATCATGAATTTAAAGTAAGACAATCAATGTGGCTGTGTTTTCCTCCGGCCACATTAGTGAGTTTGATGGAGCCATACAAAGGGAGAGCCATACAAGGGAGCGATTATGATGACTGTCCTTTACAGTTTATGTCTGTGTATATATGTATATGGTCCCCAAAATTGTTAGCATAACAGGAGCCAAGAATATCTTTTTAATTTAAATAAATTTTTAAAAAATGCATATTTCTCTGACATCCCTCAATAAAAATAAAGACTGTTTCCTGGGACACATAAATTGTGACCGATGTCTTTCACTAGCAGAGACTAGAATTTGACGGCATCCACTCAGGGACACCTGGCTTTCCTTGTGTGCTTTGTACACACTAAGAATTTTCTGGTAAATCAGGCATGATTCAGTTTTTTTCTCTCTCTCTCTTTGTATTTGTGTATTTCGTTCGGAATTTGGGGGCATCTGGTAGTTTGTCAGGACTGGAATCCATGCCTCACCAGTGAGTAGCAGAACAACTCTTTTAACCTCAGTTTTCTCATCTAGAGGTAACGTTAGTCTCTTCTCATTGTGTTGTGTAAACATAAAAGACGATTTGCAAAGTGCTTTAAAAGTAGCGTCAAACACATAGTGTGTCCCTACAAGCTAGTAAGTTGTTGTTGTGGTGATGATGATTACAGCATTGGGAAGCTGGTCCATAGTTAGGAATGTAGGAAGTAGTAGCCACCAGTTCTTACCGCAGACAATAGGGACTATGTTCTGAATGGGTCTCAGCTCAGACTTGGGAAATGTCTCACCAGGTTCCCAAAGAGCCCACTTGGTATCTTTATATCATAAAAGAATAAGATGTCATAAAAAGAGACATTCTCGGTGTCTATACAGTAGCCGTTGACCTGCTGACCCTGGGCCAGGTCTGAGGCTGTCAGGCCAGTCTGTAGGAGAGATACGGAGAAGGAAGAAGAGAGAGTCCCAGTGGTTGGATGGGGAGGCCACCCTCTGAAACAATCATCAACAGAAATCTTGCTAGAAGGGAGGGAATAAGTCACACATTGAGGTATGGCCGGTTGAAGCTAGAGAAGTAGATGAACTGGACACCACACACTGCTAAACCGAAAAGCTAGAGAGAGGTGAGGTAAGAGAAGGTTGGAGAAAGAAGGATACTCCCGGTGAGGCAGTGAAGACAACGAGATGTAGATGAGGGGAAGGACCCATTGGAATGGATCATTACTGATGGACCCCCTGCCCCCTTCAGTGGAGGGGGACTCCCTTCCTTTCATGTGGGACTTGGTGCTATTGCTATTGAACCAGAGGCAGGTAATTATCGTGAAGGGGCCGGGTTGGATGCCAGCAGCTACCTCTCCAAGATTGAGGGAGCAGATACTCAATTTAAAATCTGCCCTCCCTTCTGCAGAGTGGCATGACAATATTTGCAGACTGTATCTCCCTTTTTTTTTAATTGAAAACTAGATTTTTTTTCGTTTTTTGTTTTTGTTTTGAGGTGGAGTCTCACTCTGTCACCCAGGCTAGAGTGCAGTGGCACAATCTCGGCTCACTGCAACCTCCACCTCCTGCGTTCAAGCAATTCTTCTGCCTCAGCCTCCCCAGTAGCTGGGATTACAGGCACGTGCCATCATGCCCTGATAATTTTTTTTTTTTTTTTTTTTGGTAGAGATGGGGTTTCACCATGTTGGCCAGGCTGGTCTTGAACTCTTGACCTCTAATGATCCGCCACCGCTTGGCCTCCCAAATTGCTGGGATTACAGGCATGAGCCACTGTGCCTGGCCTGAAAATAAGTTTGTGTGTGTGTGTGTGTGTGTGTGTGTGTGTATGTGTGTGTTTGAGACAGTCTCTCGCTGTGTCACCCAGCCTGGAGTGCAGTGGTGCATTCTCGTCTCACTGCAACCTCCACTTCCCAGGTTCAAGCGATTCTCCTGCCTCAACCTCCCAAGTAGCTGGGACTACAGGCGTCTGCTACCATGCCTGACTAATTTTGTATTTTTAGTAGAGATGGGGTTTTCCATGTTGGCCAGGCTGGTCTCAAACTCCAGATCCCGTGATCCGCCCACCTCAGCCTCTCAAAGTGCTGAGATTACAGGCATGAGCCACCATGCCCAGCCAAAACTAGTATTTTTAATATATCCTTGGGATGGTTGAAAAATTAAGGTAAAGAGATTCTAAATTTTCTTCTAGGTTATTCAGGAAGGGTTTCATGGAGAAAAGTAAGAGGAAGAAGAAGACTTAGTAAAAGAAAAGAAACAAAGGGAAAGGGGCGGATAGTTCCAAAAGCGAATTCTGTTTCAGGTGTGAAGAAAGGTCACAGAGCTGGGGACAAGAATTGAGGAAAGGGAATAGAGATGGAGCTGGCAGTTGCTTGGTAGCTCAAAGATTGTAAACTTGGGAATAGGAACTGCCAAGGAAATCTAAGAAGGGGCTGGCATCCCAAAGAGGAAGTTAGGAACTGAAATGCTAGCGTTGCATCTGTAGGGTAGGGGAAGAGGAAACTATGAGATAGACAGCATTCTGACCCACACCATGGGCGGGTGTGTGGGAGACTGTTAACAAGCAGGACGTTTCTTCACCACACGAACAAATGAAGGTGGAGAGGGATGGCTTGCTCAGCAGGGCCACCTGGAGCATGGTTGAGACCTGAGCCTCTGGTGTCAGTCAAGGCATGGCTCTGATCTGTCTGACAGCAAGGAACAATGCTTGCTGTTCAGATACACATCAGCCAAGGCATGGCTCTGATCTGTCTTGACAGGAACAAATGCTTGCTATTCAGACACACGTGCTCCACAGAAAACGAGATTTGTAGAAGCCAAAGAGAAAGCTTCTCTTTTTTCTTTAACTTTGTATTATACAATATTTGACATATACAAAAGAATATATGCAAGTCATGAAGAAAAATGCACAAAGGTACAAACGCAACTGGAAGAGTACTAATGCCATTGAAATTGTTGGGGGTCCTACTGGATTCCATTGTTCCCTGGGGTTAAACGGTATTTCAGAATGATCTGAAGTTGCATTTACCTGATTTCTAATGAGGTCAAGTATCTAAGGTCCATTAGCGTTTTCTCTTCAGTATGAAATAAATACCTGTTTAAATATTTTTCCCATTTCCCTCCCTCATTGGTTTAACTTTTTTATTCATTTGTACATGGTTTTAAGATTTTTGTAAAGAATTCTCCATAATGACTACTCATCAGTTAAATTTGTTGTAAGTATTTTCTTGCTTTTCTCGCTTATCTTTTCATTTTACGACAGCTTTTGTTTAACAGAAGTTCTTAATTTTAGAGTCACAATAATTTTAGAGCACATAGAATCCTGTGAACTCATCACACCTATCTTTCCCTCAGGGTGACATCTTACGTAACTGTAGCATGATATCAAAATTCTGGCTGGGCACGGTGGCTCACGCCTGTAATCCCAGTACTTTGGGAGAACAAGGTGGGCAGACCACCTGAGGTCAGGAGTTCGAAACCAGCCTGACCAACGTGGTGAAACCCCATCTCTACTAAAAATACAAAATTAGCCGGGTGTGGTGGTGGCAGCCTGTGATCCCTCCCTACTCAGGAGGCTGAGGGAGGAGAATCACTTGAACCCCAGAGCAACGGTTGCAGTGAGCCAAGATCATGGCAGGAGAATCGCTTGAACCCGGGAGGTGGCGGTTGCAGTGAGCCAAAATTGCGCCATTGCACTCCAGCCTGGCGACAGAGAGAGACTCCGTCTCAAAAAAAAAAAAAAAAAACCCAAACCACTCCCACAAAAAATACCTAGGAAATTCACACTGGTACAAAACCATTAACTAGATGACAGACCTTGTTCAGTTTTTGCCAGATTTTACATGAACTTATTGTGTGTGTACGTGTGTGCGTGTATGTGTGTGAGTGTGACCTATAGGGTTTCATAGAGGAGTTTTACCAAACTTTCAGGAATCAGATTATTCCAATCATGTATTAGATTGTTCCACATAAAATATTACTATTCAACCTGTAGAAAATTGACTCTGAGTAGTATATTTGATATAAGTATGATTCTAGTTGTAATATCAAGAATTCACAACAACATCGTGCTTGCCAATTTTGCTTGACTATTGAAGTCATTTTTTAACTTTTTATTTTTTCACAGAAGTAAACAATATAGAATCCTTGAAAAAAATGCAAATAAATACTTTCTTATATCAATTTAAACTGAAACACCATACAGCTGAGGCAGATAGAAGCACCATTTTGCCTTTGGAAAAGCTCTTTTAGTAAAAGGATTATTTAACCATAGTTTGAAAACTTTATTCTAGAAATTAGAGTTTCATAATTGAGACTCAAAATAGATCCAAGTCTGTTTTAAATAAAAACAAATGAAAAGCCGAGCCACAAAAAATAATTCAGAGATTTGGAACCAACTCAAGAAATGTCTACTAAGACAGTAAATCAACACCTGGCTACAGTAGGGGAAGGGGAAGAAATTGGACAAGTGACTCTAACATCATTTCAAAATAAAAGATTAAAAAAATACATGGAACTGTTGCTTCCTACTTTTATTTTCATTTTATTTCTTTTTAAATTGTTTCTGAAACAGATACAAAGCATGCAGTATTTAGCTCTCAATCCACTTCACTGTGGTTCACACTAACTAGAATGGAGTCCCTTAAAAGGCCGCTAAAAAAGCAGAGTTTCCACATTTATCTTTTTCAAACTTGGCTTCAAAAAAAAAAAAAAATCCCAAGAAAGTAACCCACAGTTCTTTGTCTACCATCTGAACTGTAAGTTAGTAGAAATAATCTAGTTTTATGCAAATAATAGACACTGTGGACTACTAGACGGAAGGAGGGAGGAAGAGAGCTGTGGGTTGAAAAACTACCTGTTGGGAACTATCCCCATTACCTGGGTGCACATGTACCCATGTAACAAACTTGCACATGTACCCCCACCCCCGTCCCTAAAATAAAAGTTAAAAAATTTTTTTTAAATCTAATTTTGAGACAAGGTGCAGTAGCTCACGCCTGTAATCTCAGCACTTTGGGAGGCCAAAGTGGGCGGATCATGAAGTCAGGAGATTGAAACCATCTTGGCTAACACAATGAAACCCCATCTCTACCAAAAATACAAAAAATTAGCCAGGCGTGGTGGCAGGTGCCTGTAGTCCCAGCTACTCGGGAGGCTGAGGCAGGAGAATGGCGTGAACCCGGGAGGCAGAGCTTGCAGTGAAGCAAGATCGCGCCACTGCACTCCAACCTGGGGACAGAGAGAGACTCCGTCTCAAAAAAAAAAAAAAAAAAAATCTAATTTTGATTATAATTAAAGAGACAAGGGTGGATACTGTCATCTACTGAATGATGTCCAAAGAGCTTCATAAAGATAATAGTTAAATGTTAACCCATCGACAGGAGGTAATAATTGGAGCATTATTGTAGCAAAGGAATTATGTCCCTGCAAAGGAATTATCTCATTCTTTGTTATGACTGCATAGTATTCCATGATGTATATGTACATGGAATCAACCTAAATGCCCATCAATGATGGACTGGATAAAGAAGATATGATTCTTATCAGACCTAAATGAATTCATATTTGTAAATTTCTTAGGTCACTGGCTGGCAAATAATACTATAAGAGAGTTTATTAAATTAACAAACAGAAAATAATCTTCTTAAAGTACGTTAACATGAAAAAACCGTAGTTATTACAAAATCTGGGTAAATTGCAATAGATATAATTCTCTCATTTTTCCATTAAAAAACTGGGTAAGACCCAGAAAAATAAAACATCTTACCTAAGTGAAATGGGAAAAGTTACTTTGTCCCCTCACGGGGTGCACGATGCGGGTGTGGCTCGCTTGTTTAGTGCCCCACTGCTCAGATCTCTAGGGGAGCATACAGATGGGCAGGCTGCGGAGCTCCAACCCTATGGCAGTGTCTAGGAGTGAATGTTTACAGCTGAAGTCCCAGTAGGCGTGTGTCACAGAGTGCTCTTTTAGTTTAGCCATCTGTAGGTGGCTTGCGTTAGCTCAGTTAGACCCCTGCCTTATCGCAGGACAGAGGTCTTTCTGTATTCCGGGGTTCGTACCTTGGTATACCTGAAGAATCAGATCACACGTGGGCTTGGAGAATGAGTACAAGATTATATTGAGTGGAATAGCTCTCAGCAGATGGGGGAGCCATAAGGGAGATGATTTTCCCCTGGAGTCAGGCTGCTCAGTGGCCTGGGCTCTCCTCCAACTGCCCCAGCCAAACTCCACGTCGTTCTGCCAGTCTGTGGCCTGATGGTGTGCTGGTGCCTGTCAGTGCGCTCCTCTGAACATCCAGCCGCCCTTGTGTTCCCTGACTGATGTGCCCCTCTGGACATCCAGCCACCTTGTCTTCTCCTGCAGATGTTTTCCTCTGGACGTCCAGCCACTTGTGTCTTCTTCCGCCAATGTGCGACTCTCGGTGTCCAGCCTCCTGTGTGCTCCTCCCCTAATGTGTTCCTCTCGACCTCCAGCTACCTGTGTCTTCTTCCACCAATGCGTTCTGGTTGGTGATCTGCCCTTAGAAAGCCATCCCACTTCTGTATATAAGAGAAGACCTGTGTGCTCTGTGCCCACCTTTTCACAAAGCTGTGTGAACAGATGTGAGTTAAGGCCATGTACCTTTTTTTTAATTTAAACATTTTTTTGGAGATAGAGTTTTGCTGTGTTGCCCAGGCTGGAGTGCACTGGCACTACCTTGGCTCACTGCAACCTCTGTCTGCTGGATTCAAGCGATTCTCCTGCCTCAGCCTCCTAAGTAACTGGGATTACAGTCATCTGCCACCATGCCCGGCTAATTTTTGTATTCTTCATAGAGATGGGGTTTCACCATGTTGAACTCCTGACTTCAGGTGATCTGTTTGACTTGGCCTCCCAAATTGCTGGGATTACAGGCATGAGCCACCACACCCAGACAAGGGCATGTACTTTAATGTGATTGATAATTTTAATCACATCCTGCAAAACATTAAGTTCAGGTCACATTGTTTGGCTAGCCAGCATTTCTCCACGGATGACACAGTGCATAGACTCACACTCAGAAGGGACCTCTTTGACTTGAGTAGTGAACAGAAAGCCGCCCATGCATGTACCAACACAAAATGACCAATTCAGTTTTCCTGATATGTAATCATTCAAAGATTTGAATAATTCTGCAGCTGTGGTGCTGGTTAACAACACAAGTGCACATAACTTATCCTCATTCACATCCTACTGAAAAATAGATTGCACCGAAACAAGCATTTTTGTCTTGTTTTTAACATTGGTAGACTTAGCAACCTGGATTGCATACCATGGTGACTCACTAATCCTCTCTAACAATTGTGCCTCAATATCTATCCTTTGCTATTTCATCAATTCATCTTGTTATGGTGCCACCTTTTGAACTGTAGCCTCTCCTAAAATTTCATGACAAATGTCCTAAGTAGCAGGCAAGATCAACTCTTCACCAATAGTGAAGGACTTCTTAGCTTTAGCAATGTGGTTAGCCACGAAGAATGATGCTCTCAGTACAGACATGTTTGATGAAGTGGTGGCCTTCAGCAATTAGTTCTGTTCTTTGTGGCTACGTGTTTTCTTTTGAAAGGCTCCAAACACTTGTCTTTTGATGCAGGTTGCTTTGTCTCCACGCGGTGAAGCAGTTTTGAAGGTTTCATGGCTTCGTTGAGTAGCCGGTAGCCACATATAATACAAAGTGGGCTTGGAGAATGTAAATCACCTGTTGCGATGAAGCTGTAATTTAAGTGGAAGTCTTGGTATTTTCTTTTAAATGCAGCTTTCTTTTTGTTGTGAGCCTTAGAGTCTTTTGCTGTCTCATCATTTGAGTCTATTGCCCTTTTCAAAGAAGCTCTCCAGTGACGTTTGTATATTACTCATTTTGGCTAGGATTAGCTTGTGGGCCTACCAAAACTGTGACTGAGACAAGTGGACGGTGTGAGAAAGAGGTCTGGATGAAAGTGGTAAATAGAATAATGGTCAGGCCACTCATGGACTAAAATAAATGTCAGATTCTGACTTAAAGTCTCCCACCAGATGCAGCTTAATTGTCACTTGCCACTCACTGATAGGATTTTGATACGAGTCTGCAAGCAATTGATTGATTATGGTCTCTGTGCAGTCAAACCTTTCTGCTAATATTCATTTACGTTTGCAGCTGCTCCCCAGTGCTAGCATCAGTGTCTCAGCTCTACCTCAGGTCATCAGAGCGAGACTCTTTCTAAAAGAAAGGAAAGGTTATTTGTGAAACAATATTGTAAGGAACCGTTAAGTAAGGGTGAAAGATGTGGAAAAGTTCAAACAATAAAATATTCCTTAAAACCTAATAAAGAATTGGAAACATTTGGCTAATTAACATTTTCATAGTTAAAGCTCTTAGTCTTCATTAAAGTAAGAAGTATTGTAAAAATGCATGGGCAATTTGACAATTCTGTTTTTAACATAGTTAAGCATGAAGCTGGATTTATCATGGAGCCAAATTTCACATATATGCTTGCATTGCTTCATGATATGTTTACTGTGGTACACGGATAGTGCGCAGTACATGGTGTGTGGTACACGGATAGTGTGCGGTACATGGTCGTGTGCCTAAAGTGAATTTCTTGATTGCACAGGATGTACGATGGTGTTGGTGAACTTGGGGATGTGGAATTGAGTATCAGGAATAAAATATTCATTATGCGGGTTTTCTGGGGCCCTAGGTAACACTGTAGGCTCCAGGGTAAATTGAGTATGAACACTTAGGGTTGGTTTCCTGTTTATTTGCTTTTGCTTCCAGTTTTCATTCCTTGGCTGTTTATTTTCCTCTGGTTTTTGCTTGTGTATCCATATATGTAAAATCACACTTTTATGATTTTAGTTGGTTCTTTATTTGGTTCTGTGAATAGTTATTTTGTTTCCTGTGCACTTCTAGCAGGTCCTTATCTGTTCCACTTATCTGCAATTCCTGAACTACTTTTGCTGGGCCTGCAGGAATTAATGGAGCACACCAGCTTTTTATCCTTAAACCAACCTTGGATTTTAGCCTCCCTGGTATTTTAAGTGTGTTGAATACACTCTCACAAATAGAATTTGAGTCATATTTCTCTCTCTCTCTGCCTGACTTCTCCAATATTTGTAAACTATTCATGAATATTCTTAATTCATGTGTTTGTTTGCATACATTTAAGCAGGGTCACCAGGGTCGCTCAGGGAGAGAGAACGCAGAGGCCTGGCATGCAGGCGCAAGAGTAAGAATTTCTTGCCAGTCAGTCTTGGGCCTCTTTCTCTTTATGCAAACTGGTGAATCTCCTCTGTGAAGTGGTAAGTTAATTGGTTGGATAATAAGAAGAACTTAAATATTTTGTCAGAAAAGTGAAAAACGTAAAATGCCTTTTATTTAGTTCATGTGACTTGAGTAATCTTTGGGAAATAAAGACAGTTTTAAAGATTGTTAGCAAAACAATTGTCTTCAAAATGTAAACATGGTCTAAATTATGTTCAACTGTTAGGTTTTATGAATGCTTTAAGGCCATAAGCTGCTTCTTTGGCTTTTGAAAATTGTTTAACTTGCCTGCTTTCCAGCTAGGTAAGGCCTGGGGACATGGGGAGTTGGCCATGCCCCAGCTGTGCTGGAAACAGTCAAACCTTATCAGAATGTAACTTACCAGGTTTTACATTAAAGTGAAAATTGCTAAGAGTCGCCATTGTAGCATGCAATTACGACTACTAGAAACAGTTTTACACGCAAGGTGTGTAAGAACAGTAGAATATGGAGTTTTTCTTGTAAAAGGATATAAAAGGTTTTTGCTTCTTCAAAACTTCTGAGTCATCATTTTGGCAAATGAATAATTTGTGGAATCTGGAATCCCAAAATCAAACTTCAGTTTTAAAATTGTCTTTCCTAATGCCTGAAAACATCCAGAAAAGAGGTAAGTAGGATTATTTGACATGTTTACATACATGGGATTGCAAAAATGAAGTTTAATCATCTTTAGGTTATATTTTTGTGAATAATACTCATATAGATCCCAAAATTGTATAAAGCTACTAACGCAAATAAAACAAAAAATTAATTAAATATCATTAATATTAATTTCATGTTAAACCAGCTAATATGAAATTGTTTAAAATAGTTTATAATCAATGTTTGATCCCATATTCCTGAGAAAACAAAGCTTCAGGTCAGCCATTTAAACATTTAAAGGGATTTCATTCAATTGTTATTTTCAAGGCATGTTTTCTGGTTGTATAAAAGCTTACCCATGCAAAAGGGCTGATGTTGTAACAGTAGATTATTATGCTACAATGTATTTTCACTAGGTAAAGAAAGCTTTTTTTTTTTTTTTTTCGAGACACAGTCTTGCTCTGTCGCCCAGGCTGGAGTGCAGTGGTGCAATCTCAGCCCACTGCAACCTCCGCCTCCTGGGTTCAAGCAATTCGGGATTACAGGCGCCCGCCACGATGCCCAGCTATTTTTTTTTTTTTTTTTTTTTGTATTTTTAGTAGAGATGGGGTTTCGCCATATTGGCCAGCCTGGTCTTGAACTCCTGACCTCAGGCGATCCACTTGCCTTGGCCTCCTGAAGTGCTAGGATTACAGGCATGAGCCACTGCACCTGGCCAGAAAACTTTTTATGATTGAATCTTCTGGAAACATCAGAGAAAGACTGTCCTTGCCATCCACGCTACAACAAAACTTTGGAACCTTGAATTTTGAGTTCATAATCTCACAACTGAGAAGGGTCCTTACATGCTCTTGGAGGTGTGCACTCACTGGAACCCTCAGGGTAAAACTAACCAGGGAAGTTTTCCCAAGAAGAGAATGGCATCCTTGATGTGGAGTCCATTATTTTGGACTGAGTTCATGCACTAGGCCCCAACAAACCAAACCAAACCAAAATGGAGTCACTTGTGCTAAGATTTTAAGGAGACACATAGATTCTAGAGCAGACCAGGTTTTGTTTTCCCTCCTACAGGTCTCTATAACAAACATTTCTGATAGCATAGGTATCCATCCCCTAAAGTTCCCGTTACATCTTTTAACCAAATTCATTTCCTCTTGCCTAGAGACCATCACACTTATGATCGTGCAACAAAGGTTCCAGCCAGTTCCAGGTGAAGACACCACCACTGGCCATCAGAAAGCTACCCTGCCTCCACTAGTTGGAGCAGGGCGAGAGTTCCATGATCCCCAGTAGGTGGGGACTACACCTGGAGCCAGCATGAAGCAGTTACAGAAGAAAGACCATCGGTCCTTCTGCCTCCCATAAAGATTTATGGGGATCACGTCTCTCAGAGGGGAGATGAGGCAGTAAAATAGGGTGTGGAGGCAGGGAACATAAGGCCGATTCATACTTCAGCTATGACAGGAAATATCCTCTCTATAGAGCATACGCCGAGTAAATGACTTTGTAACTTTACTTCATCCTCTTCATTTACATAGGGCGTACCCCAAGTAGAGGGTATTTAAACTCACAAAAACTCTGTAACAGGGCCTTCGAGCCCCTATGCTTGGGCCCGCTCCCACATGGTGGAGTGTCCTTTCATTTTCAATAAATCTCTTCGTCCCTTCCTTGCTTTGTTTGTGTGTTTTGTCTGATTCTTCAAGACGCCAAGAACCTGGACACCCACTACCGTTAACAATTTTAGAGCCGAACCCTCCAGCAGGGACTGTAAAAGATTGGACGCTGTATGCATGATACAAACCCTTCACTCTTCAGGAAGAAGCTGGGAGTTGAGGATTCATTCCTGATTGTAAGGAGCTGTGCTGAAGATGGGATTTGTGGATGAGTACATCTCCACTCTTCCTGCCTGTTTCAATGTGGATATTTTTCTCAGTTGTTTGGTGTTCAGGAGTCTTTCAACTAGTTTCTGGCTTTTTCCTGGAGGGAACGGATCCATGTGTTTATTTGGTGAATCTTTGGGAGGAGGGGTAGCCAGGAGCAACTATTTCTTCATGTTGCTGATGCCACTTTCCAGAATTTTGTTTTGAGCAAATGGCTTGAAGTAGGAGAATACGGTAAATGATTTTTAAGGTCTTAATCTCCTTAAGTTAAGGAGACTGTTTTAGCAAATATGTTTTGGAGCAGATATCTGTTTAGAATCGCTAGCACCTAGAGACAGAGACACTAACCAGAAGATGTTCCTGAAATACAGGTGGCAAAGATTTAATCCAGGCAGGTGGTTTTCAAAAATAACAATAAGGGCTAAGTCCAAGAATTGGCATAGTTTATACATAACCATAATGTTTATATTTATTTTTCTCCAAATAAGGCATTTCACTGCATAAGATAATATGTAGCTATGCTTTTTGAGTAAGAGGAAATACATATTAAACATTTCTAAAGCATCTGGAAAAATACCCCTTTCCCCCATCTGTTCTAGACAGTTAAACCTACTTTGGACCAGCTGAATTTTCCACAATAGTTTCTTTGGATATTAAAATGACTGAATTCTCCAAGCAGAAAATGAAAATCCTGAAATAGAGACGGAATAACAAGTATTACTTCTGTTCAATCAAATATAAAATTTAAGTGCACAATTAAACTACTTCTGTTTATGTGCTTTAACATTGAAATCTTCTTACCCCATGCAATAATTGAAACTACCTGATGGAAAATAACCAATCTGAGACTGAATAAAATGAATCTAGTGGTCTCAGGGACGAGCACAGTTAGTCAACTAGTGTTAGTAAAATCCATTTTTATGTCTAATTTTGATTGCAAGTCATTAGGTCAGCACTGAGTTTAAGAATGTGGCCCAAGAGAAAAGCTGAAACATCATGTTCTCACTCCTTGCAACTTCAGCCCCATCTGGTTGAAAATTTCTGCAGTGGTTCCCAGAACAGCTTTTAGATAACACTGAGGCATTCGAAAGGAGCTTTCTAAGGACCAAACAATTTTCAAAAATTTCAAAAGAAAAACCAAATGCTCTTCGAAGCTTTTGCTACTCAAGACGCTTATTGTGGGCCGATCGTATCCACATGTACTGGGACTCGTCAGACTTGCAGAATCTCAGGCCCCACCCAGGCTTACTGAATCAGAATGTTCTTTTTCACAAGATCCCCAGGTGATTTAGATTAAAAGTTGGACCTATTAAGTCTTGTTTTAAGCTCTTTGAACAGGTTTTGGTTGGGGGTGAGAGAGTTCCATGTTTTAAGAGATAAGTGCTGATTCTTTGGGAGGAGATTTTCATTGCAGCTATGCAACTGAACAGCTCACTGGGAAAATGCAGAAAAGGAGAGAGCCTCTTTGAGATCACAGCCTCTGGAGGCAGCCATGCTCAGAGGACTAACCCATTCTGTGGTACAGTGGAGTTTCTTCACGCCTTTAGGTCACTTATCAAGTTTAAATGAAACCTGCCTATTTCTGCATCAGGCAGGAGCTATTAATGCTTTCTCCACAGATTTCCAAACCCATGTGTTTGTCGTTATGCATTTAAGGATTAGCAGCCATCTTCAAGGGGCTAATCCTTCAGCGCCTGATCAGACAAGAGAAAATAATTAGACCTACAAATAGCCTGACTTTTTAATTGCACAAAAAACATTTCCCTCCTCCCACAGGAGGACACAGATCATTCCATAATCCAAGACATGGAGAGATGCTAACTGAGATGCGTGACAGGGTCCAAATTCAGTCTTTTTCCAATTTTTCAAAGTGCAATTCTGGCCCAAACCTCTGCACAAGCATAGAACCCTGCCAGTTACATCTTGTGCAGTATGAGGAAATCCTTTCCATTTTAGTCTCTGGCAGTCAGGACCCCTCTATTTTGTTTTGAGATTGATTTTCTAGCTAAAACTTTGTACTTTTTGTTCCCAAAGATCTTCATGGGCAGAACAGACAGAGCTGGATGGGGTGGATGAGGAGAGGGCCAGGTGGACAAATGGCTTCATGCTGAGGATGCAGCACAGGGACGGGCTTGTGGAGAAGGCTCTTTTCTTCATTTCTCTTCTTGGATCTCTTCTATCACAAGGGATATGTCAACCCTTCATGCTCTCATCATTATAATAGTAACTTTCGTGATCTAATTTAGTTAGCTCATCAGTGTGATTCCATTCAGAAATGACTACCTAAAATGATATCTAAATTTCAAATAATAATTGTAATTTAACCATCACTTTAACTGATTGCCCAGCCTGCCATTTTAGGACTTTATTATCATGCTCTGCTTAGATATTTAAAAGGGTCTTCACTGAATCAGCCTAAAGCTTCTGAAAATCCCTACTAATGAATTACCACGTGGAAACTTCACAGAATTCCTAAGCCTCAGTGTTCCATAATAGAGACAGGCATAGAGGGAAGAATGCTGACTTTGAAGCAAGATGCACCGAAGTCAGCATCTTAGCTCTGTCATCTTGGGTAAGTTACTAACGCCTCACTGAGTCTCAGTTCCTCACTGTATTGGGGGAAATAATACCTATTGCATAGTTTTCTGTGTAGATTAAAAGAGATAGCAAATGTAAGTTGCTTAGCAAGAATACTGGCACCTAGTGGGGAACCAAGAGGTTTAATCCTTATTTTAATCTCCCTTTCCTTTCTTGATGAATGGTGTCTGTAGCCTGAGCCTGTCAGAAGGTTATGTGGCCAAAACTTTATTGAGTGAGTGCAATCCAGGGAATCCAAGGAAGCAAAAGTGAAGGAATCAGGTAAATGAGATGAAGGAAGAGAAGAAGTACAGGATGGTACATTTCCAAGCTGTCTAGACTGGACCAGAAAACATCCTTGTTGCTCAGTTATGCAGGACATCACCAGGGAGGGCATATGGAAGTGTGCGTCTCAGCACAATTTCTCGGGAGGAGGAGGAGAGAATAATCTATCTGTTGGCTCCGTTCTTTCTCCTGTTGCTTGTTGGCCAAATCCAGCCCCCACTGGCACAATTGGATTGTCAACTCACCTAGATTTCTAGGTTATTTTTGCCACAAGAGTGCTGGCATTGAGCCAATGAAAGGGCATGAGCCAGAAACATTTAATACCTGTCTCTCTGCCACATGCAGCTTTGAAGACCCATCTTGGAAAGTCAGTGGGTTGGGTGGCCTAGGAGGCCTCTGGCATCTGCACCTAGCATTGACTGGAAAGCTCAAGGGTGGGAGATGACGGCCCTGCAGTGTGAGGTCGGAGGTGTGACATGACACACAGCCTGGTCCTTCTTCGAACTTCACGGGACTTCAGGACTAGCTGCTTGCTGCAGCAGGGTCAACTGCTGAGCAGCTCCCCTGAGTGGGCAGGGACAAAACTCAGCGGGCAAAGAGGGACATCTTCTCTCTGTGCCAACGATAATGCCATTGGTGCCAAGAAATCTCCCTGGAGAGTCACCCATAGCACTGAGCAGAAAAATCATAGCCAACCAAATCTGAGAAGTACATGAACTGGGTCTGGTATTGTGAGAGTAGGATATGGGCTTTCAATAATTCATGAATGTGGAGGGATGTAAAATTGGCTCTCAACACAGGTTTTTTTTTCTTTTGTTTTGTTTTTTGGTTTTTTTGTTTTTTGAGATGGAGTCTCTCTCTGTGGCCAGGCTGGAGTGCAGTGGTGCAATCTCAGCTCACTGCAACCTCTGACTCCTGCGTTCAAGCAATTCTCCTGCCTCAGCCTCCCAAGTAGCTGGGATACAGGCATGCACCACCACGCCCAGCTAATTTTTGTATTTTTAGTAGAGATGGGGTTTCACCATTGTCAGCCAGGATGGTCTCGATCTCCTGACCTCATGATCCGCCCACCTCAGCCTCCCAAAGTGCTGGGATTACAGGCGTGAGCCACCGCGCCCGGCCTCAACACAGTTTTGTCTTGGGTCAAGTTTATTTTTAGTGCCCTTCGGATTAAAGCTCAGGAGAAAGGTTGGATTTAGAGACCTTGATTTGCAGAATTCGCTTGTCTTCTGTCTGACTTTAAAGTCTATTTTCAATCACATCACTGTGCCTACTGCTTCAGTACAAAGATGGTGCCAAAGCCATGGGATGGAATATCACCACCCAGAATGAGTAGGGACCAGGACTCCTCGTACCTGAAATGATGGAACAAAAGGCTATGGAAGACCTGAAAACTAAGGTCTTAGCAACAGAGAGAAAGCCAAGAGAGAGAAATTAAGAAATTAAGAAAGAAGAGATTTTCAGATTAAAGGAAGGGATCCTCAGTGTCAGATGATACAGAGAGGCCAAGTAGAATAGGAAGAAACAAAATAACAGAATTTTGTAACTGCCACTCTGACCAGAACAATTTCTGTGGCAAGATGGGGATTAACTAAAAGTATTGCTGAGTATTGAGCAGTGTAGTGAAGTGAGGAAATAGAGCGAATTAAAAAAATTTTTTTTACCTAAAATTGGCAAATAGGAAGACAAAAGTTTTGGTACCTTGGTGGGGAGGGGGAAATCAGAGTTGAAGTAAGTTTTTTTTTCAAAGCACAATTCATTTATTCAATCTGCTATGACACTATTGGGTGGTTTCCAACTTCTTGACAATTAGAAATAATGCTGCTATAAACATTCTTGCAAATGTCTTTGGGTGCATATGTGTTCCTATTTTGGTTGAGCATCTCTAACGATAGTCATGGTGCATTTCAATATTCAATCAATAGCTCAGTTTACTGATATGTCAGTTACATCATGTTGAGAAACCATCTGTTACCTTACTATTTATGTAAGTTTCTGTTCTGTAAGTTACTGACGAAGGGGTCTTAAAACCCACAGTACATTATTGATAACTACGTCTCCTTTTACTTTTGTGAATTTTTGCTGTCTTAGAAAAACATACAAATTTTGAATTGTATATTTAACCATTAACAGATTTAGAGCTTTTTTTATATCTTCTTGGTAAGTAGAAATTTTTGTTGCTGTGAAATTTCCTTCTTTATCTCTAGTAATATTTCTTACCTTGAAGTGTTCTTTATCTGATATTTACTGTCTCTTGCTCAGGGTTTGGAAGGAATATCTTTTTCTATCCTTCTACTTTCAATCTGTCTATGTCCTTATATTCAAGACTTGTCTCTTGGAATCAGAGTATGGTTTTAAAATCCTGTTTTCTCTGATCAAACATTGCCATTTCTAAAGCATTTAGTTCATTTATGTTTATTATAATTATCTAGAAGCAAGGTATTTTTAAGATAGTGGAAGCATTTATTCTATTTGTGGGCAGGAGGGAAGGAAAATCTCACCTTAAGTAGCTGTCAGCCTGTCTTTCCCTGGAGTCCCCTATCTCCACATTCTTCTATGTCCACTTTGTCACAGCTTCAAAGGGGCAGATTTCCCAGATCCTGCTAATGCTGCAGTTCTGATTAATTTGGAACTTCGGAAGAAGTTTATTTGGAGTGGCAGAAATAATGACTTTTTTATTTATCCTTCTGACTTTTGTCTTAATATGTAATCCAATTTTATCTAATTTTTTTCACACAAGCTGGTATTCCCTGTACCCACTATACTATAACCTTCCCTTTATTTATAGAATGGCTAATTTAGTGAGCACTCACTTGTGCTTGTTGCATGATGGAATGAAAGGGGAAGGGGCATGGTTGGGAAGGAGGCTGGATATACTGGCTGAGCACTGAACTGTGCAGCCTGTAACAATGGAGAGCTTGCAATTCTCTGATGCACAAAAGTTGATGCTGACCTTCTCTTGGCTGAACTGTTTGCCAGCTTTTCCTTAGTCAACTCCCAAATGACAGCATCCTTAGCAGAAAATCCTTGCCACTTGGTGAGACAGATAATCCCGGTGGTTAAACTCATGGGCTCTGAAGCCACACTAGTTTTAAAGCTTGGCTCTATTCCTTATAATCTGTGTGATCTTGAGCAAATTCTTTACCTTCTTGAGGCTTCATTTCTTCATCAGTAAAGTGGGGATAAAATGATACTACTTTATGGATTTTTAATGAGGAGAAAATGAACATATATGTTGTGATGTTAATTTTACCTGTCAACTTGGCTAGGCCACAGTACCCAGTTATTTAATTAAACAGTAATCTAGGTGTTGCTCTGAAGGTATTTTGCAGATGTGGTTAACATCTACAATCAGCTGACTTTAAGTAAAGGACATTATCTTCTATCATCTGAGTTGGCCTTATTCAATCAGTTGAAAAGCCTGAAGAGCAGAACTGAGATTTCCAGGGGAAGAAGAAATTCTGCTTCAAACTCTGCTTCAGCCTGCCGGCTGCCTATGGATTTTGGACTTGCCAGCCTCACAATTGCATAGACCAGGTCCTTGGAATAAGACACAACGTGTATTTATATCCTAGTGGTTCTACTGCTCTGGAGAACTCTGACTAATACATATGCGCAAAGCCTCTGGCACAGTGCCTTGCTGGCCATCAGTCCTCAGGAAGTGTTGGCCTACCGTGATTATTCTACGCATATCTGATTAGCACAGAGAATGCTTTCTGGAAGCATGAAGCTGTCGGAGGATACTCCCTACCAAAAGGCAAGCTCAACAGTCATTCATTCTTGTCATACCTCCTGCAGTTGTGACCTGCCTCTGTTCTGTTTTGTTTTGTTTTTCCTGTGCAATGATGGTGCTTATGACGCTCTTCATAATATCACAGGTCTTGCACCACGCCCCACTTGGCAGCTGATTTGCCCCCTGTGCTTCTCTGACATTTCCTTGAGAAGGCCACTGGCCACCAAGCTGCACTTCAACCTCAACCTCTACCTCTACCGTCCTCTGCAGCACCTGTGGCACTGTTGCTTGTGCGCCCTTTGTGGTTGTTTTGTGAGTCAACATTGAACCCTAGAATATTCCATAATGGAAGAAAGAGCGACCACAGAGAGTTGAACTTCATTCTGACTGGACAAAGCACCCTATGAGATGTCAGCTCATCGGCTGAGAGCTTTGGATAGCACTTTATTTACTGCACTCACTCTATATAAGAAAATATTTTTGTAGGTCAAAAAGATTGAATATTGGTAACTTCACATGCTTCACCCTAATAATTGTACTCTTCCTTACTGGAATGGATTTATACAGTCTCTCTCTATATTTTTAATTAAAAGATGTTTCTATGACCAGAGTATTACACCAAATCAGTGCCGTATAGGACTGCACTAAGCAACATACATGTGTTCTTATTGTTGTTATCCTCATGAGACTTTATAGCAAAAGGCAATCCAAGGGCACCACAGAGTGAGCCTTGGCCTGAACAGGCCACTTTCCTGGTCTTGGTCTCTTGGAGATGGAGTGGGCTCAATGAGGAGGTACGGGAAGCTCTCTGATTGTCATTACAGACAGGCAGGCTTGGAGCAAGCTATGCCTCCAGCCCAGAGGACCATCGCAGAGCCATTTGTTTGCTCCCCTGAGTATTAGGTGTTTTGTTAGCAGCTCTTCTCTGCCAGTGAGTGATTTTCATTGTTTTGTGAATTTTTAGTACAGATAGTATCAAAGGCTATGTGGCAAGATGCTAAGCATATACTTATGTAGGCTTTTGTGAAGCAGAAAAATATTGAATTTTAGTCATTAAAAATTGTACACTTCTGTCTTATGCATCACACCGTCTACAGAGGCTGTTGAAGTGCCACATCCTTATTGGATGCTCAGTGAACACGTAAGCTGCCATTGATGTAGTGGTGACAAGGCCTTGACTTTTAGCTGGACTAACCAGGCTTAAGTCATAGTTCTGCTACTGCATCGTTGTGTAACCTTGGAGAAGTTAACCTCACTGTGACTCAGTTTTCTCACCCAAAATGGGGACAGAAACAATCCTCTATCTAAAAGGATTGTAATGAGATAATATCTGTAAACCATGGTGCTATGTATATAAAAAGCATAGTATGTGCTGACTATTGTTATTCAATGAATGACTCTTAGTACACAGGAGACATTTTAAAGTTCAAATTGTGTTACAAAGAAGCAATACAATGCCGAAAGCAAACAATCTACAGGATGCCCAAACTCCAAAAACTGTCCTATGCTTTCTCTTGTTTTAGGATGGTATTGGTCACTGTGTGCTATTATGGAGGTCACAGACTAGCTTAGGTCTCAAGAGGACTTTTGTTACACTGTTTCTGTTCTAACCCATTTCTTCTGCCTGGCATTTGATACCTCTTTGACAAATGCCTGAAGTGGCTGATGCAATCATTTCCTTCCTACTGACCTGTGGCTGTGGCATTGATATTGTTTGCTGGGCTCCATCAACAAGATAACTTGACAGGTATATCCAGATCCACCCACTTACCCTGAAATTAGAGACTGTAT
>NW_012108820.1:1220236-1231866 GCF_000951045.1 Mandrillus leucophaeus
TGTTGTTATCCTCATGAGACTTTATAGCAAAAGGCAATCCAAGGGCACCACAGAGTGAGCCTTGGCCTGAACAGGCCACTTTCCTGGTCTTGGTCTCTTGGAGATGGAGTGGGCTCAATGAGGAGGTACGGGAAGCTCTCTGATTGTCATTACAGACAGGCAGGCTTGGAGCAAGCTATGCCTCCAGCCCAGAGGACCATCGCAGAGCCATTTGTTTGCTCCCCTGAGTATTAGGTGTTTTGTTAGCAGCTCTTCTCTGCCAGTGAGTGATTTTCATTGTTTTGTGAATTTTTAGTACAGATAGTATCAAAGGCTATGTGGCAAGATGCTAAGCATATACTTATGTAGGCTTTTGCGAAGCAGAAAAATATTGAATTTTAGTCATTAAAAATTGTACACTTCTGTCTTATGCATCACACCGTCTACAGAGGCTGTTGAAGTGCCACATCCTTACTGGATGCTCAGTGAACACGTAAGCTGCCATTGATGTAGTGGTGACAAGGCCTTGACTTTTAGCTGGACTAACCAGGCTTAAGTCATAGTTCTGCTACTGCATCGTTGTGTAACCTTGGAGAAGTTAACCTCACTGTGACTCAGTTTTCTCACCCAAAATGGGGACAGAAACAATCCTCTATCTAAAAGGATTGTAATGAGATAATATCTGTAAACCATGGTGCTATGTATATAAAAAGCATAGTATGTGCTGACTATTGTTATTCAATGAATGACTCTTAGTACACAGGAGACATTTTAAAGTTCAAATTGTGTTACAAAGAAGCAATACAATGCCGAAAGCAAACAATCTACAGGATGCCCAAACTCCAAAAACTGTCCTATGCTTTCTCTTGTTTTAGGATGGTATTGGTCACTGTGTGCTATTATGGAGGTCACAGACTAGCTTAGGTCTCAAGAGGACTTTTGTTACACTGTTTCTGTTCTAACCCATTTCTTCTGCCTGGCATTTGATACCTCTTTGACAAATGCCTGAAGTGGCTGATGCAATCATTTCCTTCCTACTGACCTGTGGCTGTGGCATTGATATTGTTTGCTGGGCTCCATCAACAAGATAACTTGACAGGTATATCCAGATCCACCCACTTACCCTGAAATTAGAGACTGTATCTATGCATTTTGTCCACAATGAGTTAAAAATGAATATATTTTGCTTCTTTTGTTCTATTGCTACCTGGCATTTTAGAATCTGACAGTATGTAATCATACTAAAGTATTATTCTAAACTTCTTTGAAAGGCATATCTCACAAGAACTGAGAGGAAACCTAGACATCTTTATGAGTTCTTTTCAAAAACTGTCTTGGAGGAAGTTTGGAATATTAACAGTGCCTGATTTTTCTCACTGCTCTGAAAACTGCATTCAGATTCACTCCAAAGCTACAGAACTTGCATCAAAGAATTCAGCCCAAGAGGAGAGAAGTGGCCTTTCCAGCAAAAGTGATAAAAATAACCTAAATTTCCAGGGTGCCTTTCCACTGAAGAACTCATAAAGGCTTTACAGGATTTGGTGAAAGGATTTTTATCCAGAAGGGTTCCTTTTCTTGGGTAGCATTTGATTGATAAAGTTTCTCAAAAAGTTTAAATATATTTCTGAATGTCTTTCTCATCTTCGTTACTGTGTTTTCCGCTGGAAAGCATTTCAGTTTAACTTACGGACATCCATTCCTTTAAAGAAAAAAATCAGGGCAAGAGCTGAGTCACTTTTCTTAGTCCTCTCATCATTGAGTTTCTCTGGATAGCATTTTCTTCCCAAGTCCTCTTTTCTTGTTCAGCCACTTCTAACTTCGTCTTTCCACTGCATTTTAATCATTCCCAGCCAGGGCCAATGAGCTGACAGTGCCTCACTCCAGGGCCCAGGGCCCCAGTTAACAGCCTGATGTTTTTTTTTCTTTTTGAGACGGAGTCTCGCTCTGTCGCTCAGGCTGGAGTGCAGTGGCCGGATCTCAGCTCACTGCAAGCTCCGCCTCCCGGGTTCACGCCATTCTCCTGCCTCAGCCTCCCGAGTAGATGGGACTACAGGCGCCCGCCACCCCGTCCGGCTAGTTTTTTTGTATTTTTTAGTAGAGACGGGGTTTCACCGTGTTAGTCAAGATGGTCTCAATCTCCTGACCTCGTGATCCGCCCGTCTCGGCCTCCCAAAGTGCTGGGATTACAGGCTTGAGCCACCGTGCCCGGCTAATTTTTGTGTTATTAGTAGAGATAGGGTTTTACCATGTTGACCAGGATGGTCTCTATCTCCTGACCTCATGATCTGCCCACCTCGGCCTCCCAAAGTGCTGGGATTACAGGCATGAGCCACCTCGCCCGGCCCCATGTCTAATCTTTAAAAAAAATGTTTGCAGAGATGGGGTTTTGCTATGTTGCCCAGGCTGGTCTTGAACTCCTGGCCTCAAGTGATCCTCCCACTTTGGTCTCCCAAAGCACTGGGGTTATAGGTATGAGCCGCCACATCTGGCCTATATCCTTCTATTATAAGAGCTGTATATGTTCATTATAAAACAACTTAGAAAAAACTTTCTGTATGTAATCCTACCTCAAAGAGATTAACAATGCCCCCCCCCTTTTTACAGTTTCGTTATTGACCCTCAAAAGTCAAAATTAGAGACATTCCTTATAGGAATGATTTTTTTAAAAATCAGAACTGAAAGAACTAGTACACTTGGCATGATGTGCCAAGTATTTATAAATTTTGTATCGATTTTGTAAAAAGCTTATATTATTTTGTGACTATTTCCTCAGGTCTTATATCCTCCAGCGACTCCATGAGTTTATTGTTTGAAAGCATGTGAGGGTTTAGGTAATCCCAAATGCTCATGAAATTCTAGGCCCTGAATGATGGATTGTGTTGCTTGTGACTCCAAAGAAAGGAAAATAATAACAGACCAGGGTCCCTGGAAAGTGAAGGGACAGTTACAAATGTAACAAACCTTCAGAAATGTGTATCAATCACGGTCCTCCAGAATAGAGTCAATAGGAGATATGTGTGTGTGTATATATATATACTTAGAGAGAGAGAGAGAGGCTTATTTTCAGAAATTGGCTCACATGATTGTGGGGGCTGGCAAGTCTGAAATCTGTCAGGCCGCCTGGCAGGGTGGAAATTCAGGCAGGAATTGCTGTTGCAGTCTTGGGTCTGAAATCTACAGGCAGGGTTTCCACATTGCAGCCTTGAGGTGAGGGAGGTGGAGTTCTGTACCCCAAAAGTCACTCAGCAACCTCTTAAATAATTGCTTTCATTTACAGTCTGCAACCAGGCAATTCAATACCAAAGTCTCAGGATATGCCTGACAGTAAATGGCTGAAGAACAATCCAGAACTCAACGAAATGCTTGAAGTCAAATGCTCCTTCCTGGTTCTATTACTGCATATGTGTTGACTTAAATAACTACTGTTTCTTAATGATTCTCATTTTCAAAGGCCAAACCTCCACATTAAAACCAACCAACACAAATCATTATGAAACTGTTAGGGGATAGGCTGATTCCTGTGCTGAAACTCATCAACAGCGTACAAAGATGAAATGCTTCCCCAGTGATTTTACAGACCTGCAGCCAGCGTTTTAGGCTTCGGGAAATCTGCAGCCAGGTCGGCGTCTTCTGTAAGCAGTGTCTGCTATAGAGTTTGGGTCAACTCAGAACCTTTGTATATACTTATTGATTTGTATAATAGCACAGAAAGAAACTTCAGAATAATCCGTCTTATAAAAGGCATGGAAAAATCCTGTGTAAGTGTGAGTAAATTGAGTCCAGGGTTTCCTTACTCAGGTGTTGGCGCAGAGAAGACAGACCTGGTATCATTCAAGGATACAATCTGCCTGGGTACATAAGAAAAAGAAAAGGAAGATGGATAAGGGAGTTTAGGGTTTAGGCAAGAGTGGGATGGAGGTGCTGCACCATGAAATCTAAATTGCAGAGGAAGGGAGGGAAGTGAACAGAGGCAGGGCTGTGGATATGGCCAAGATGGAGTATGGGTGAGTTGGGGGCCTTGCTGACAGTTCCAGGTCAAAGCCTGGGACCATGTGCCGGGGAGCAGATGCTCCACAGAGGCGGGGGCCTTCACCACAAGGTGGGGGAGTAAAGGTCTAGAAGAGATCTGGAAGGTGGACAGGACAATAACCGTCACCTCCTGACCTGGGGAATAACAATGATAATTATAATGATGGAATATTAACAGCTCCCCATTCTGGAGAGAGAATTTGGAGCCAGGTACACACAGTAGGAAGACCGTGAGAAGACACAGGCAGAAGATGACCATCTACAAGCCAAGGAAAGGGCTCAGAAAGAAGCAATCCTGCCAACACGTTGATCTTGGATTTGAGCCACCAGAATTGTGAGAAGACAAATTTCTGTTGTTTAAACCACCCAGTCTGTGGTACTTTGTTATGTTTATTAAAGGTACAGAATTGGGATCGGTACCTGTTTTCATTTTATATCATCTGTAGGGAGGGATGTCTTTGCTAAGTAAGCAACTTTGATTACAGTATCCCTCCTTTTACATTCCTACGAATTTTCTCAATTTTATATATATATTTCTCTCCCACCTCATTGATCTGATTATTAGTAGTAGGTGTGAGGATGAATTAAAAGGCACATTGGCTCTGGTACTAAAGGAATAGAAAAACAAAAAGGGATTCTAAATATTCTCATAGAACGTAGAAGTGGGGTGAGATTCTTAGAGTTTTACTCTCGACTGCATGATTTTCATCATGTTTCAGAAATCTGAACGCTGAGGAGGTTGTGAGAAAACTATGCATATAGGAAAATAGCAACAACCAAAAGATTTAAGGAATGTAAGGAGTACATATGAGGGCTTATGTACATTCTTTTACCTGTAATTAACCATACAGATTAAACTGCACACACATTTAATGGCGTTTTCTTTTATTTTTTCCAGACATTCATTTACTCCTTAAACAGTTTGCCCTCATTTGCACAGAGCAAGGTAAGGTCGAGCACTAGACCATTGTTAAGTACTATTTTAACACATATGCACATAATTCCTTCTCTCTATGGCCATGTGTTCAGAACTGCTAACTGGATACAAAGGAAGGAAGGATTTCAGCATTCCTAGTTTGGGTGACATTTTCTTATGATCTCACGATGAGCTTGAAGCCAGACATAATAAGTTGGCCTGTCCTCAAGCCACAAGAACTTGAAAGAACCAGATCTGTCAGACACATCAAACCCATCTTGGTTGGTGTGAACCACTCAGTTGTCAGCACATGTCCTGTTTGGTTTCTTCTTGTGAATCCCCAAACTCCAGGATGTGCACGTGGTATTTTTTTCTATAAGGTCTATTGCAAAACCACTCAGTTAACATGCTAAAGCAAACCCATCTGAGTTGGGCTTCCTTTGGGTTATGCTTTCTTTTTGTCCTTGCAGCCCAGCCTCCTGCCTCTTCCTCACTCCAATATCATCCTTCCAATGCTTGGTCCCACTCGCCCTCATAATCCTCCCTTCCGAGCCAGTACACCTGACACCCCCGTACTCCCGACACCCCCGTACTCCCCACTGTTTACAAACTCCCCTATAACCTCAGACTCCTCTTTGAACCTCCTCCTGGTCTCCCCAATGTGACTGTCACTAGCTCTCCCCCGAGACATCCTAAAGACCTCATGTTACCTTAATCATGTCTCTGAAGATTGTATCTCCAAATGAAGTTACATTCTGAGGTACTGGGGATTAGGACTTAAACATGCAAACTTCTGGGAGGATACACACTTCAGCCTATTATGGTGCCCTTCCAAAAGCTTCTGAATTTTAAGTCAGTGGAGATTTTTTTGAAATCAGTTGAGCTTTAATCAGTAAGGTCTCCTGGCTCTTACAGACAACTTCACAACACATTTTATGGAAACGGACACACAGATAGGAAGGGAAGGTCTCTTTAGCAACCTCATTCTTCTTCTGAGAATGTCGAATGCATCATCGACCTAGAGAAAGCCATTACTGAGAAGCCTAGTCCCTGTAGAACAAGCACCTTCTCAGGCAAATTCTCAGCGCATTCTCAAATTGCCCAAAGTGCTAGCACTTGACAAAGGTCAAGGAAATAACAGCAAATCATTAATAAATGAATCCATCACTGGGTACTGCCTCTTGGGTCACTCCTGAGCTACTTCTCAAAAGAGTTTTCTTACCTGAGGTTTCAATTTCTGTTACTATGATAGATTTTAACCATAAAAAGAATCTATTTTGTAATGAATGGTCTACCAGCCTGGGCCTTGGAGTTTTTCCTGACCTTTGTTTCCAGTTCAACAGTGGAAGGAGCCACATTAAGGAGACCTCACCATCAAAGACAGGTAGCATCACGGGGATGGAAATAGGCATAACCAACATTTAATCAGCACAGTTTAACACAAAGGATGAACAAAAGTGCCTGACAGGAATGGAGGGTGGGAGGGTTGTAGGAGAGAGCATGAAGTGAACTCAGAGATGGCCCAGGGTGATGTATTTACTAACGGTAAAGGTGAAATTACTGATTCCAGGAAATGAGTCAAGGTTTGGAAGAAGAGGTGGGAGTTTTACGATGTCTTGCAGCAGAGGGAAAGAGCTTAGTGAATGGTGATGGGGGACATGAGAAGTGTTCCAGACAAGTGTTCATGAAGTGAGTCTGTCAGCAACAGGCCGCTCCATCCAGCACAAGCTGGCCTGGTGGAAAAGTTATAACTTAAACATTGCTCAACACTTGGTGTGCCAGAACATATTGTACCCCTTGTTTGAGAAGATCAGTTTCTTTTACCCCTTTCTTGGCATTTCAGGAAGCCACATGGATTTCTCCCCAGCACCCCACTCCTTTCCAGAATCCCATTTTCTCACTCTTCAGCCACATTGGACCATTGTGCAAATCTACACACCTTTTCAGTGCTTTCCCTGCACATGCTCTTACGGGTGTTATTTCTCTCTGGAAAGTTCCTATGCTTTGATCCTTTCTAAGACTTACTCAGTGTCAACTCCTTTACAAGGATTCTCCTGACCCTTTTACTTTGAATGTTTTCTGTTCCTCCTCTGGACACCTATAGCATTTTAAACTTACGATGAAGTTCAACCTGTTTCATTATATATTAAGATTAACTTTCTCTAATCTGTCCCCATTTCCAATAGACTATCTAACTTCATGAAGATGCGGATTTTTATTTTCACTTTCTTTATATCCTCACCTGTACCAAACACAACCCGTGCACATAGAATGTGCATCATAAATACCAGTTGGGTGAAGCGGAATCCATATTTGCTGAATGATGTTGAATGGATGCATGAAAATGGCTCCCTTCCTGTGGGTACTTCCTTACTGAAAGTGAGATCAGAGTTCCACACAGCATGGCACTCTGGGGGCTGGACCACAAGTGCAGGAGGGGTGGATTGGTGCTAAAGTGTCAGAGTATGGTGTTAAGGGCACTCACAAACTACGATCCCAGGGTGAAGCCAGAGTTGAGAATGAAACAGATACTCCAAAGGAAATGTCAACTGAAGAGGCAGCAACCAAGAGTTCAACAAGGCACAGTAAGCCAGCTGGGCTGAGGAATGGCTGGGAGGTGTGGTTGACGGGTCTCCTCAGAGAGACCAGGGTTAAAAGATTGGAACCTAGTTGGTGAAGAACTATTAAGTGGAGTAAGCTCTTTAAGATACTTTGTTCCTTTACTGTTTCATTCAGAGATGTTTCAAACCATTGTTTGCCATTGTCTTAGTTCAGATATCATCAACATAGCTTGATAGAGATTCTTACCAGTTAGTCTGGTAGGTCATTTTAACCACCTCGTTGGAGTTCATTTTTCTTAATCTTTCCTTTAACAGGAAGCCTTCAAAGTATTCAGCCAGTGCCGCGTTGTTATCTGTTACCTGTTACAACCTTGAAAATGAGGTGAGGTGAGTGGATTTCTCTAACTCTGGTCTAACCGAGTGGCTGGGACAAGCCACTGATGACTCGTCACCTCAGTGACAGCCAGTGGAACTTAGCCAGCCTCCTAGAATCTGATGACCAAGTTGTGTCTCTTTGAACTTTGATTTTCTTCTGGGTTCTCGATCTATTGGTAATGGTGAGGCGTGGTGAAAAGGGTTCTAAAATTAGTCCAAGTCCCACTTTTTTCACTGAAAAACTTTGTGGCTTAAGGGTAGATACCTTGCTTTTATTTTTTATTTTATTTTTATCTTTATTATTGTGTTTTGAGATGGAGTCTTCACTCTGTCGCCCAGGCTGGAGTGCAGTCGTGTGACCTCGGCTCACTGCAACCTCTGCCTCCTGGGTTCAAGCGATTTCTCCTGTCTCAGCCTCCTTAATAGTTCAGATTACAGGCGTCTGCCATCACACCTGGCTAATTTTTGTATTTTTAGTAGAGATGGGGTTTTGCCATGTTGGCCAGGGTGGTCTTGAACTCCTGACCTCAGGTGATCCACCCGGCTCAGCCTCCCAGTGTTGGGATTACAGGCATTAAGTCACCTCGCCCGGCCACCTTGCTTTTACAATGGGATAATAATCACAAGTAGCCCTATTTGTAAAATCTCGAAGGTCGTGGCCTGGACACAATAGATTCTTGAGGCTGTTTTCTTCAGTTAGTTTAGTTATTGTGTTTATTAATGGTAAGTAAATACTATTCCTTGAACGCTTGTGTGCAAGGGGCTCAACGGGACAGTCCCTCTAATTACCTACCCTCTATGCTTTGGCCTGCTTGTCCTATGGACCAATTTGCCTTGAGAAATCCACAGTTCTAGTAAGCCTCTGCAGTCTAGAAAAAATACTGAAAGTGAAATCATTGATTCATTGATATCTGTCTCATTACTTTATATATATTTCTGTAACATGAAGATGATTGAAAAAAAAAAAAAAAACTACCTGACAAAGCCGTGCCAAAGATGAAATGTGACTTGGAAGGGATTTGTGGACTGTGAAAGCCTTGAGAAATGTAAATGATCATTACCGCCATTTGTTCTCATTTGTTCTGCCCGAGTGCCTCTTCCTGCCGCCCTGGTCTGAGCAAGCCCAGCAAAGGAGCCGGGAAGGGCTAGTGGCTTTTCACGCCGTGCCTGCCCTCTAGTGGCTGTGATCTGCAGCCGCTTTACCCAATGAGTGGCCCAGAGAGGAACGGAGGAAGTTCATGGAGAAGTGTTCAGCGGGGCCATCAGCGTTGTCCTCAGCCTTCTCCTCTGTGGGAGACAGTGCCTACACTCCTTCACCTGTCTACAGTGCCTGATGTAGTGGAGGGACAAGGCTTTGGAGGTCAATAGCGCTGACCCTGTCATTTACCACTGACCTGAGTCGATTTACCTAATATCCTCTGTGCAAAATGGGAGAAACTGAAAGTGGTTGTGAAGATTAAATAAGCTAATTTATGTAAAATAGTCCTCCCAGTATCTGGCACATTTTAAGCATTTTTAGAAAGGCTTTTCATTCCCTTCAAACTTTATTTATATTTTGGGGTTCGTATTGGCAGGCTACTTGGGGCTGGGAGTATATATTTAATCCTTATTTAGATCATCTTAGACGTGCTTCCAAGAAGCAGAATGTTCCCTCTCTAACCCTTTCAAAGGGAAAACAGCTGCCCTGGGACTGATAAGTTCTACGATTACAGGGTTTGATAAATCTGCTCATCTAACTCGGTTCTCATTTTTCTTTCCTGATATCTGGGTCTACTTGCTGCTTTAACTGGGCACTGCATCCTGCCCAGCAGAGATTTTGAGTGGAGCATCTCTCTCACGAGCTTCTGAGGTCAAGAACTGTCTTATCATCTAGCATATTGCCCAGGTCTGATCTTCAGGAGCTGAGCGTGAGCAGCGTTCACGGGGCAGCCATTCCCTCCACTTTCCCTCTGCCCTGCATCCAACACCAAAGGGCTGAGGCAAATCAGGTCACTCTCTGTGCTTTGCTGGGAAGGGACACCTTCAAGGCAGGAGACATCATTTGCTATTTCCAAGGTGGATATTTTCGTATTCTCAGAAATTTTCAGACATTTGAAGGGATGGGTCTTTAAATCACACAGAGGTAACACATTGAATGACTTCAGGCCAGTTACTCAACCTCCTGGAGTGCGCTGGGACTGGCTTACAAGAGTCACTTGTGCCTCTCTCTTGTCAACTGCACATGGGAGCAAAGATCTGAAGGAGATAAGGGAAAGAGCTGCTCAGCTATCAGAGAAGACTGCTCCAGGCAGGAGAAGGAACAAGTGCCTGGCATGTGGGGGAAACATCAAGGGGCCTGGTGTGACAGGAGAAGAGGGAGCAGGGGAAAATTTATGGTTGAAGAGGGAACCAGGCCTTGGAAAGACACTGCCTTTTTCTCAGAGTGAGATGAGTAGTAGAGTCTGAGTGGAAGAGTGAGTGGAAGGTTTAACAAGATCATCCGAATATTGGCCCCCGACTCTTTTCTGGTTTGTAGAGTTTCTGCCGAGAGATCTGCTCTTAGTCTGATGGGCTTCCCTTTGTGGGTAAGCCGACCTTTCTCTCTGGCTGCCCTTAACATTTTTTCCTTCAAGTCAACTTTGGTGAATCTGACAATTATGTGTCTTGGAGTTGCTCTTCTCGAGCAGTATCTTTGTGGTGTGCTCTAGATTTCCTGAATTTGAATGTTGGCCTGCCTTGCTAGGTTGGGGAAGTTCTCCTGGATAATATCCTGCAGAGTTTTCCAACTTGGTTCCATTCTCCCCGTCACTTTCAGGCACACCAATCAGACATAGATTTGTTCTTTTCACATAATCCCATATTTCTTGGAGGCTTTGTTCATTTCTTTTGACTCTTTTTTCTCTAAACTTCTCTTCTCACTTCATTTCATTCATTTGATCTTCAGTCACTGATACTCTTTCTTCTAGTTGATCGAGTCAGTTACTGAAGCTTGTGCATTTGTCAAGTAGTTCTCTTGTCATGGTTTTCATCTCTATCAGTTCGTTTATGGACTTCTCTGCACTAGTTACTCTAGTTATCCATTCTTCCGTTCTTTTTTCAAAGTTTTTAGTTTCTTTGCACTGGGTACGTAGCTCTGAGAAGTTTGATCGACTGAAGGCTTCTTCTCTCACCTCGTCAAAGTCATTCTCCATCCAGCTTTGTTCCGTTGCTGGCGATGAGCTGCGTTCCTTTGGAGGGAGAGATGCGCTCTGATTTTTTGAATTTCCAGCTTTTCTGCACTGCCTTTTCCCCATCTCTGTGGTTTTATCTGCCTTTGGTCTTTGATGATGGTGACATACTGATGGGGTTTTGGTGTGGGTGTCCTTTCTGTTTGTTAGATTTCCTTCTAACAGTCAGCACCCTCAGCTGCAGGTCTGTTGGAGTTTGCTTGAGGTCCACTCCAGACCCTGTTTGCCTGGATATCAGCAACAGAGGCTGCAGAAGATAGAATATTGCTAAACAGCAAGTGTTTCTGTCTGATTCTTGCTCTGGAAGCTTTGTCTCAGAGGTGTACCTAGCTGTGTGAGGTGTGAAGTGTCAGTCTGCACCAGGTGGGGGACATCTCCCAGTTAGGCTACTCAGGGGTCAGGGCCCCACTTGAGCAGGCAGTCTGTCCGTTCTCAGATCTCAACCTCCATGCTGGGAGAGCCACTGCTTTCTTCAAAGCTGTCAGACAGGGACATTTACATCTGCAGAGGTTTCTGCTGCTTTTTGTTTAGCTATACCCTGTCCCCAGAGGTGGAGTCTACAGA